>NC_084886.1:44349319-44652653 GCF_958979055.1 Alnus glutinosa
AATGAGAAAGAAAGAAATTTTATATATTTTTTCAACCAAAGTGAAGGAGACAATTCGCAAAGAAATTGGTAATGCGAAGTTTTGCATAATGGTTGATGAAGCTCGTGATGAGTCAATGAAAGAGCAAATGGCTATAGTTTTAAGATTTGTCGACAAAGATGGTTTTGTGTGGTAATGTTTTTTTCGGGTTGTTCATGTCGCTAATACTGCGGCACCAATCCTACAAAAGGGCATATATTTTGTATTGTCTCAACATAAGCTAGCCATTGAAAATATTCGAGGGCAAGAATATGACGATGCAAGTAACATGCGAGGTGAGTGGAATGGGTTGCAAGCTTTGATTTCAAATGATTGTCCATATGCCTACTATATTCATTGTTTTGCACATCGTTTGCAATTGGCATTAGTAGCGGCATCAAAAGAATTTATTCTTGTTCATCAATTTTTCATTAATTTGAATTCTATTGTTTGTGCCTCATGCAATCGATTTGAAGAATTGCAGATTTCTCAAACTGCTGAAATTGCTTACCTGATGGAAAATAATGAGATTGAGAATGGAAGGGGACGTAATCAAATTAGTACTTTACAACGGGCTGGAGATACTCGTTGGAGTTCTCACTTGAGATTAGTTTCTAGCTTGATCAAAAATTTTAGTCCAGCTTGTGAAGTTATTCTTAAAATCATTGATGTGAGAACTACTTCTTCCCAACGAGCAGAAGCAGATTCAGTTTATCAGGTAATGACTTCATTTGAATTTGTCTTCATATTGCATCTCATGAAAGAAATGATGCAAATTACTGATCATCTATGTCAAGAATTGCAATCAAAATCTCAAGACATTTTAAGTGCTATGAATCTTGTTTCATCAACTAAAGCATATATCCAACAATATAGAAATGATAAATAGGATGATTTACTTACCAATGTAATGTCATTTTGAGAGAAACGCAATATAGATGTCCCAGATATGAATGCCCGTTATGAGAGGCGAGGTCGAGCTCGTCATCAACAAGCCGACTTTACAATTGAGCAACATTATCGAGTGGATTTTTTTGTGCCTCTATAGATTCTCAATTGCAAGAATTAAATCGCCGATTTAGTAAGCATGCAGTAGAGTTGCTTATTCTCGGCTTAGCTCTTGATCCTCGAGCCGCACGTGAATCTTTTAGAATTGATGATATTTGTCAGTTGGTAAACAAGTTTTATCCGCAAAATTTTACTAATCTTGAAAAGAAACAGTTGGAAATAAAACTTAACCATTATAAGCATAATATAGTTCAACATTCGAGTTTCCAAGCACTGTCAAATATTTCTAAATTGTGCCAATGGTTGGTTAGTACCGGAAAATCAGCTATCTACCAACTTGTTTTTCGAGTTATTGTACTTGTGCTTACTCTTCATGTTTCTACCGCAACTACAGAACGAGCATTTTCAGCTATGAATATTGTCAAAACTAGGCTTCGCAACAAAATTGAAGATGAGTTTCTAACGGATTCTTTAATGGTGTACATCGAAAGAGAAGTTACTGCTACAATTAGCATAGATTCAATCATAGATGATTTTCGGGATTCAAAAAAACGGCGAGTTCCATTTTAATTAGTGTTTTGGATGAAATTTGATGTATTATGAAACCCTTATTTTCTATAATTACTTTTGTTTAATATATATATATATAATTTATTTTTATTTTTTTGGTTCAAAAATGCCTTAGCCCCTGCTCAAAATACTTTCTGGCCCCGTCTATGTGTATGTATATATATATATATAATTTAAATTCATTCTCCAATAGGTTCTTCTGAACGCCAGGCCTAAGAATGATGAAAGTACTGAGTTGAAGAAGGATCAGTTTGGCAAGAGCTGACAAGCATAAGGTCATTTTGTTTAGGCCTTTCGAGTTATATGATTTTTGTTTAGGATTCTCAAGAGATCATTTTAGACAAGAGTAATGCTAATTAAAAGCTGTATCCTCGTTTTACTGGACTAATGTAGTGATGCTCATTAGTCCTTAGATTAATTCTTGTTAAAAAAATATCTATATATCTAAGAGAAATTGACGCCGAAACAGAATAACGATTATTCTGTAGGCTAACCAACAGGTAGTTTGCAAGGAAGAAAAAAGTAAATTCACCCCAAAACAGAGAGAAAACTCTGAATTTTGATAAATTATCAATAACAATAAGCTGTCGAAAAACGCCCACAAGCCAGGCTTAAATAGCTGAAAATTAGGTTTTAGGAGAATTTTTACCAAAAATAGCAAAATCTCGAAAACCCTACTAAAACGAAATACGTAATAAAATAAGTATTTTGTCGAAAATCTGGCCCAAATCGGGCTTAGAATCACCTCCTAAACAATAAACGAAAAGTTATCATAAATGGAAAAAAAAAAAAAAAATATATCTAAAATTAGGGTTTTGACAAGGAAAACAGAGGATTTTGGGGCTCGAAACAAGGTGCACCGAGAAAAGCTCGGTGGCCACGACGTGCGCACCGAAGAGAGCTTTCCGAATTGCGGTCATATGCGCGAAACGGATACTCGTAGCCAAAGTTATGGCCAAATTACTGCAGCGCACACGGAAATTGCTCCAATTAGGCTAAATTATGATTTCTTGCCAATTTTGCGCTGATCCGCCTGCTCCAGGTATTTCAGCGCCATTATTGTGCAATCTGACAGCTCAGCGTCATCAGACTCGGATCCTCCTGCATCAGAAATCCTTGGTGTCTCACTCTCATCCCACTCCTATTACATCATTATCTACGTGGACTAATAATGTTGTTAAGAAAATCAGGGTCCCACTAAACTCTCCCTAATATCTCTCACATTATTGGTCCACGTAAACAAGGGTGGGATAAGAGTGAGATGAGAGTGGAACACCAAGCATTTCTCTATATTCAAAGATTGATGAGCACTGCCACATGAGTTCAATAAAATATAGGATGTGATATTTACCTGCGTACATGCCTCCTCCATTTCTCTTTTCTCATCTCAAGAATCCCTCCACATAGGGGCGGAGGTAGGAAGGAGCTTGGGGGGCCTTTACCCCTAATTTTATTTTATTTTATTATTATTTATTTATTTTTTTTATTTTTTTTTTAGTTTTGGACCTCTTAAATTTCTTTTTTCAATTGCCCCTCCCCTTCACCTCCCAATTTTTTTTTCCTACTCTTGGAATTTTTTTATTTTTTTTCAAAAGTCCTAGTTGCCCGCCTTCAAAAACTCATCAAGGGGCAAATATTTTTCAAGAAGATCGAGTTTCATGAGTCACACTATGTTCTGCCATTTTTCATTAGTTCTTTTAACCTAAAACCAGTCACCAGCCAGCCAAAGGTCGGGGAAGATAGGTTAAAGATGAAATATTTTTAAAACTCACCATTTTGTTTAACAAAACGTTGAAAGAATGACACTTAAAGACTGACTTGTCTTTTAATAGATTGAAGACTTAAAAGACTTGTCTTTTAATGAGATTTGTCTTTTAATAGGTTGAAGACTAACGAGACTTGTCTTCTAGTAGATTTGATAGAAGGACATGTCTAAAGTAATGGGACTTGTCTTTTAATAGATTTGAAAGAAGAACACGTCTAAAGCAATGACATAGGTCTAAATTAAGACTTAGCTTTAAGGACTTTTCTTAGGTAGTATATATTACATTTAAAATACCTTTAAAATTATTTGTAACCCTCATTGCCATATTTGTGATTCTTCATTGTCATTCCTAAAAGTTGTCGTTCAAGTTTCAACAATTCTTGAATTTGGGATTTGTGATTTCTTCAGAGAGTATTACTTTCTACTTGAAGTCTTCAACAATTCAAATCAATTGCTTAACTATTTTGTTTTAGAGCTTGAGAGGTATGCAATTAAACTTTTACATTGATTAATTTTTTATATTTAAATTGTTCTTTTAAATTAATTGTTTAGGAATATATATCTATTTGAAATTTTACATATTTTAATTGTATAAAATATATAATTCTAGTTACATGTGATTATGAAGAACAATAGTAATTCCTTTGAACTCCAATCAAATTCTAAACGAGCTCTTGTCGAGATAGATTTAGTAAATCTGCCAAGAGATCCTTGCTTAAGAAAAAAAAATTCTGATTACCATCCGAGTGATAGAAATCAAATTCGAAGAGCATATCTACAAAAAAGACCTTGTCAACCTAATTATGATTTTCCAAAAAGACAATTGGGAAAAACATGGCGTCGTTTTAGTCCAACATATTTTATAGAATATGCTGATTGGCTGGAATATAGTATTTTAGAAGATGTTGCGTACGGCTTATTTTTGTTATCTCTTTAGACCAGACACTAGAAATCAAGCTAGACCAGACACTAGGAATCAAGTAGGAGGAGACTCATTTGTCACTTAAGAGTTTGAAAATTGGAAAAAGAAATAGAAGTTATAGAGCCATATGGGTCTCACAATAGTGCACATAATCATGCTTGAGAAAAATGTGAAGCTTTGTTAAATCAAAAATAAAGCATCATAACAATTTTTGACAAACAATCAGATAGACAAAAAAGAGAATATAGAACTCGTTTGAATGCATCTGTTGATTGTATTCGCTTTTTACAGAAACAAGGATTAGCATTTTGTGGCCATGATAATCTAAAGACTCAAGTAATCAGGGAAATTTTCTTAAATTGTTGCGGTTTCTTGCGAAACATAATGAAGAAATTGATAAGGTAGTTGATGTGGTCGTTTTGTGTACAAAAATATCAATAATAAAATTATCACTCGCAATAGTACGAATCTTTATAGGATATGGCTATATTGAAGGTATCGAACCTCAAGGACTACGTAAGTATTGTTATCAAACTTTTCGAGATTAAATATAACTTAATTTAAAAGATGTTTGATTTGATTTTAATAAATTCATAAAAGTAAAAGACATAAATGTAAGTAGAGTAGTGATGACAGAAAGAATAGGGGGTTGATTTCACTACTTACCGCATAACAATGGTCAATCATAAATTAACAAGAAAAATTCAAACTATGCATGATATAGGGCTCGTCTCACTCGAGTAATCAAGAAATTACCTCTAAAGAATAAATATAATCCATCTTCAGTTGACACGGATCATCCACCTAACCACTAAGATGCGGTACGACCCATCTTCCTTAGGTATGGATTAGCTACATCTTTAATAGGATACACACAATCAATGGAATAGTATAACCCATCTTGAGTTGGTACGAACTGTCTACCTAAATTACAATCCGTCTCTCCTAGGTATGACCTATCTAACCCTCTTGATCATATATCAATTAAAACTGTTATATAACAATCATTCACATAATCATTGAAAATATGACTGTCACTTTAATGAAGCTAATTCTAAATTATTACTTTGTGTTTTTTTTTTTTGAACAAATAGCATGTGCTATCATTAATATTGCAAACAGCCTGAGGCTTAAAACTTGAAAATAAGGGACAAGACCTCCCCATTCTCTAAGCCAGAAGGATCTGACTTAGTAAAACAGTTGCCTAAGCAGAAATACAAATTTAACAAGAATGACATTTGAGCCTCTCTTGCAATAACGCTCACTCTCTAAAAAAAGATGGCTGATCTAGCAATTAGCCAACAAATATTCCCATAAAATTTGAACCAAACACAAGAAGACTGTGACTGGAGAAACATGAGAAGAACACAGACAAAACAGGTAAAGAACACCGAAACAAGCTACCGGTAGTGGGGGAAGGAGGCCAAGATGCCGGACGGTGGCGCGCGTCGTCACTGGTACCACCTAGACGAAGATTCGACGCCGTATAACCAGTTGCCACTGTGCCTGATCTGAAAAAGGCGGAGCGTGGCCTTCACGCCCACCAAAGAGCAGAGAGCTCTCAGGCGCATGGGCACCACGCACCAATCACCAACGACCTACACGACCGGAGCTTGAGGCGGCATGGGCAGAAGACGGCTGGGAATACAACTGGGGGGCGCGTGTCAATCAGAAGTCGGCGGAGAAGTGTAGATCTGGCTCCCAAAATCAAAGAAAAATGTGAAAAAAATGGGTCAAAAATCACCCCGTCGACAACACATTGTTTCGGCCAATCGCCCATAGAAGACATCTTGAAATGAACAATCCTGCCAAAATGAAAGAAATAACAAAGAAAAGCAAATAACAAGCCACCATAGCCCAAAAAAGCTAGGGGAAGGTCAGCCACCACCGGATCTAGCCGGGGGGAACAAAAGCTCCACAACCCTATAAGTTAGGAAAAAAACTAACCCCACTGGACCAATCCAGGGGGAACAAAAAACATCCTGACTCATGAGAAGCCAGAGGGAAATCACCACCAAGAGTGGGAGGCGTGAGGCCACCCCCTCCCGGTGAAAACCATGCTCATAGGGGAGGGGCTCTAGAGGAGAGAAAAAAGAAAAAATAATTCTTTTCATGTAGGTTACATTATATATTTTAAGCGATACTTAAATTTTGTTGAATTATTTATTTATTGCGTTAGTTATATTTTTTTTAATATTTGTATTTATGCTCCTAAAAAAAAAATGTGTCCCCCAAACTAAAATCTTGGTTCGCCACTGCTAACGGTGTACAATAAACTTAGACGACAAACTTACGGAAGAATTTATTGCGAATAATCGAAAACTCAGGCATCTAATTACCAAAATTAAAAAATGAGAGAGTGAATTCAAATTACGTGTTTACCCAAAAATTTATCATACATTTACCATTTTTTAAATCCTATGAAATTAATTATAGATATTGTTTCCTAAGTTTTAGATTTGAAAAATATTTATAAACCATGTAATCATTGCTACTTTCATGCATTTGTTTTTTTGATATTTTCCATTTCTCATAAACCATGAAATCATTGTTACTTTCTTTATTTTTTTTCTTAACGGGAGAAATCATGGTGAATTTCATCTACTTTTTAGAAATCATCTACGTTAACAATGATCAAAGTGAAAAGAACACCAAGCTTGAAGCTACAAAGGAATAAGATATTAGATTGCGTTTGTAGTTTGTACACAAGGTAATGATTTCTATTATTTTTCTTTTTAAATAAAATTGTAACAAGTATTTTATTTATAAGTAAAATATGTATTAAAAAAAAATCATATGTTTTTAAATTGCACGTAAGCAACTACTAGCAAGTGTATTTTAAAAAATAAAAAAAATACACATAACCTTTGAAACTACCACTTTATTGTCAATGTCTCATCCAAACTACCAATGGTGTCAATCTCTTTCCCTAAACTACCGAAAAAAAAAAAAAAAAAAAAAAAAAAAAAAAAAAAAAAAATCAGTGCCCCCTAATGACAAAAATACCCTTCATAAAATTATTAAAATTAAAATATATATAAAATAACAAAAAGTCATACAAAAAAATTAAAAATAAAAACGGGTTTTTCTTACTTCTTTTCGTTTGTTTTTTTTTTTTTTTTTTTTTCATTTTCTTAAAAAAAAAATTGTTATTTTCTTTTTCTTTTTTTTCTTTTTTTATAATTTTTGTTTTTTCCTTAATTTGTTTTTTAAAAAGTTGTTTTTTTTAGTTTTTATTTTTTTTTTCTAATTTATAAGGACATTTTTGTCTTATTGAAAAAAATGTATGGTCATTTTTGTCTTTTTGTTAGTCTTAGAGGGGACACTAACATGTTTTGATAGTTTGAAGGGGGAAATTGATACAATTAGTAGTTTGGGGAGATATTGACAATTAAGTGGTAGTTTGAAGGAAATATGTATACTTTCATTTTTTAAAAACACAAAATTTTATGCTCCTTTTTTTTTTGACGTAAAATGGTTTCTGTCGTAAAATATTTTCAATAAAATCATTTTTCCTAAAAATATTTTTTTGGCTCTTACAAGAAAATCACCAATGGCGAAAAACCACCGGTGACGAGATTCCGGCCACTTTCACCGAATTCTGGCTACTGTTGCCGGAATCCAGTGGCAATGACCAGATTCTAGCAACCTTCGCCAGAATCCGACAAACCCGAATCTCGGCCAAACTGGCCAAAATCTGGCCTAATACGGCCGGATCGGGATTCCTATGAAGGTTGTCAAAATCCGACACAAATGACAAGATTTCAAGAAAAAAAAAAATGGCCGGAATCTAGCAAAGAACAGTCGAATTCAGGCCGTAAGGGCCAAATTCTGCCCAATTTGGCCGAAATTCGGAGATGGTTGCCAGATTCCCGCGATGCTCGACTTCTTGAACGTGAAGGTCGATTGCGTTGTTCAAAATGGGTCAAATGCGTCTGTCGTCTAGTGAAAATTATTTACGCTTTTAAAATGATTTATGCTTTTAAAATTCGTAAATCATTTTTCGAAATTTATTAAGCATTTTTTGTCAAACAAAAATCATTTTTAGGTTGACTATTATTTTCATCCCACCAAATACTGAAAAATATCAAAAACATTTTACGCCGAAACAAACGAAACATTAAAGTAGAAACAAACACTAAAGGTTATTTATAAAAAACACGTTTTTATTAATTACTCTTGCACTAAATCAAACGTACACTCGGTATGTAATTACGAATAAAATGTATTATTGTCTCTCTTTTATGAGAACTGACCAGATCGAAGACGGGGAAAAAATGGGCCGTGATTGCATAATCTGAGTCATTGATCATGATGATGAGGTTTCCTCTACCATTATCTACTGAATGCATGAGTGGTTTTACCTGAATAAATTGGGTTGCAAAGGTAACGAAATTTTGACTTTCTTTGTTTATTTTCTGGGCAAATTGCCAAATACAACAAAAAAGAGAGGAGAAGAATGTCACTCATGGAACTACAATGATCGAGGAAGGGACGGAATTGGAATGTATGTATTCACTTTGGTCAATAGAGGGAGGGACGAAATTTTGTGGCGTGTCAAACAGGCACGCCACTATTATATATAGTAGCGGGTCGGTCTAACACGCCACAATTATATAATAGATAACTACAATTAAATTTGATTGGTTTCTTAATTAGACAACTAATTAAAATCGATCATACCTATTCATGATTTAACTGCATGACACCCCATGCAACTAAGTTCTAATATATGTAGAGTATAAACTACAATTAAATTTGATTGGTTTCTTAATTAGACAACTAATTAAAATCGATCATACCTATTCATGATTTAACTGCATGACACCCCATGCAACCAAGTTCTAATATATGTAGAGTAAAATGATATAGTTTGGTGGGATGATTATTATGAAATTGGCAAAATAATAAAATAATAATAATAATAATAATAATAATAATAAAATAAAAAAAAGATGCCCCTGTTGAGTTGTAGGATATATATATATATATATAAGAGCTTATATAATTATATTTGATCACCGTCACAGTATTTATTGCCCATTACATTAACACCCATTGTAAATATGACATTTTTTTTTTCTTTTCCAATTCTTGTACATATAATCTGGTACAAAAATAATAATTTGGTCATTTGTTGTCCATATATCTAGAGTTTAGATAAATTTAAAGATAATCAAATAAAGTTTTTCTTTTGGGAGGGGGGGACAAAACCATTCAATATGATCGATCGGATGATCTATCGATCCTATTGATCTATCATGATTGATTAGATGATCTACCATAATCGATCGAATGATCTATCGATCCTATTAATCTATCTTGATCGGCTGATCTACCTTGATCGGATGATCTAATATGTTAGTTTAACATACTATATAAGGTAAAAATGGATTTTTTTTTTTAATAAGACAAAAATGTCTATAAATTTGAAAAAAAAAAATAAAAATAAAAATAACTTTTTAAAAAACAAATTAGCAAAATTAAAATTAAAAAAAAAAAAAAAAAAAAAAAAAGAAAGAAAGAAAAAGAACGATTTTTTTTTAAAACTCAAAATTAACTTAAAATAAAATAAAAAAACCAATTTTTCAAAAAAAAAAGTTATTTAAAAAAAACGAATTAAAAAAATTAAAGAAAAATAAAAAAAAAAATAGAAAACGAAAAAGAATTTATTTTAAAAAAACAAACGAAAAAAATACATAATAATTATGAGAACAATTTTTTTTAGAAAAAAGAAAACAAACGAAAAATAAAAAAGAAAAACCTGTTTTTTATTAAATTAAAAAAACGAAAAATAATTTTTCTTTAAAAACAAAAAACAAAAAAATATATATGAAAATTAAGAGAAAAAAAAACCAATATATATATTCAAAAAAATGAATTAAAAAACCAAAAAGCTCATGATTGAGCCTTTTGGGGGGAGGGGTCCCGCGCGCGCCTCACCCCCACGTTAATTTTTTTTTTGTTTCTTTCTAAGTAGCTTGTACTCTCTTTACTCTCTCTCTCAACTTCATTTGATTCATTTCTCATTTCTCAGAACTCTCGTCTCTCTCTCTCTCTCTCTGGTCTTTGTTTCAGATATTTGATTTATTAAAATCTGCTACAATTTTAAAGGAAAACAAGAAGAAAAAGGTACCTTACTCTTCTCCATTTTCTTCTTCTTCGTCTTTATGGTTTCTATTTCTTTTCTTTTTGCAAATTTTGTGACATATCTCAGCTCTGTCTCTCTTGTATTTGTTTCAGATTTTGGTTTATTTATTGCAATTATTGAAATCTACTTCAATTTTAAAGAGAAACAAGAAGGAAAATGTACCTTACTCTTCTCCCCTTTCTTCTTCTTTGTCTTTGTGGGTTTCCATTTCTTTTATGTTTTTTTTTTTTTTTTGCAAATTTTGTTAATTCATTTCTTTGGGGTTGAATTTGCAAATGTCCAGAAGTTTTATCAGTTGTGAGATCCCGGCGGGTCATTTTTAAATTCTTATACTTCATCTTCTTCGTTTTTTTTTTTTTTGAAATATATTTTGTTTTGTGCGACTCTGGCTCCCAAGTCGGCTTCATGTTCATCCCGCCGGAAAGATCGACTCCGGTCAGACCCAGTACATGGCTGCCACCCTCTCCGTCCAGTCCTTCCCCGGTGGGTCAAGGATGGAGCTGTGGGGCTTCTTCACTCTGCCAGTGGCCAGAGTGGACTTCCGGGCAGTCTTTATGGCCAAATGCTTCCTCAGAACCTTGCCTCCGGTGGACTTGCAAGTGGTTTGCTTGGTGAGGGGCACTGAAAAAATGGCTGGATCTGAGAAAATGGCCAGATGTGAGCTAGTGGGAGAGATGAGGAGAGGGGGTGTGTTGGGGGTAAATATTTTTTTTAAAATTTTTTTACATAATTTTAGTAACATGCAAACACAGGTTACTAAAAATAATATATTTTTTAATTTTTTTTTTTTAATATACTTCAGTAACGTGTGATTTTTTTATTTTTTTTAATTTTTTTTTATTAAAAGTTAGTAACGTTCAAAAGTGTTGCACATTACTAAAATTAGTAACGTGCTACATTTGCGCGTTACTAAATTTTAGTAACGCGCAAATGTAGCACATTACTATTTAGTGATGTGCAACACTTTTGCACGTTTCTAAAATTTTAGTAACGTGCAAATTTTTCCACATTACTAAATTGTAACGTGATGACAATTTTCACGTTACTAAAATTATTTTAGTAACTATGGGATTAGTAACGTGAAAATCACGTTACTAAAGTAAGGTTACTACACTTTAGTAACGTGAAAAAGGGTTTTGCACGTTACTAAAGCAAGGTTACTAAAATCTGAATTTTTTGTAGTGACGCCAGTATTTTACTGGCGTGCTGAAACCAACACGCCACTAATAATTTTAGTGAGGTGTTATGATTTAACACGCCACTAATTAGTAAAGTATCAAAAAGTAATTTATTGTAGACACGCCATTAAACGCAGAGTTTTTTGTAGTGCTGCTAAAATACCACATGGTGTTTTTGATTTTCTCTTCCTTTGTGGAGGTTTATAATTATAAATATGAATGTTCATGCATACCTCTTTGTGACTTTGTCTCCCTCTCTCTATAACGGGCATCAGCAATTACTTTGCACCATGTCAGTCTCTCAAATCGGTGTTTATTCAGACTTGTAGGGGTTGAACGATGAAATAGGTGTGAAAGATTTTGGATACCAACCCAGGAACATGAAGAATCCGAGAGAAGGAGGATTTAGAGCCACCTATTTCATCTTTGGTAAGTAATTCAATGCACAACATGACCATTTCGAATGAAAATTGCTTTTATTTGTGTCACGGGCCAATCTGCATACTATACAAATTAAGTTGTCACAACGTACACTTTCAATGACTTGCATCATGTGCGCACAGGACACACAACGTACACAGGCCATAATCAGAATGTTGGACTCATTAATGTCATTATTTGATATCTTGCAGCGATGATGGGGCTGGATAACATAGGCTTTGTGGCTAACATGGCAAGCTTGGTTCTATATTTCATGTTAATCATGAACTTTGACATCTCTGGCTCTGCAAACACAACTACAAACTATTTGGGTACGTGCCACTTGTTGACACTCGTTGGAGGGTTCATCTCTGATAGCTATATGACTCGTCTCAACACTTGTGTACTCTTTGGTGGGATTCAACAACTGGTAAAGTTTACTTTTTTAAGTACAAACAAGTATATATATATATATATATGTTCTAATACCAAGTTAAATTATCATTTATCTTAAAAGACTTCAGCTGATAAGATGAGTTTAAATTTTATTATTTAATTAATATTTTAAGACGCATGGCCTTCTAAGTGGACCCTTAGTGCTGGAGGAGTCAACTATTAAGGCTTACAAAGATTTAATTAACCAGTGCATGGAAATCATTTTCCAGAAGGAAAATATAAAGAATATCACATGGTTGGCTTGTGAAATCGATTCATTAGTTTAGGATTATGTGGGCAATCTTGAATCAATCACACTCTTGGAACTGCTCACAAAATTGATTAGATTCGCAAGAAACTAAATTGGTCCATGATTAATTTGCATCTTCCAACATTTACAACCAATGATGTTGATATGGATATAATTAGTTTGAAAAACTGTAAATGTCGATTAAATATTAATGTTAATTAATTATTTGATTGATCCAAGAATATAACTGTTTTAATTTCTTTTTTCTTTATGCTTTGGATGAAAGAGAATGACTGTTCAGTTTAAGCAAAGGATTGCCATAGAAATCAATGATATATGCTTTGGGGTGTACTACTTTCAGGGATATATATTGCTCATAATTCAATCCCATTACCATAAACTGCAACCTAAACCTTGTGGGGAGTCAACCTGCGTGCATGGTACAAAAGCTTTGTTGTTTTATGCTTCGATGTGCTTAGTGGCACTTGGAGGAGGTGGAATCAGAGGCTCTGTTCCAGCTTTAGGCGCCGATCAGTTTGACGACAAGGACCCTGAAGAACGCAAGCATATAGCCACCTTCTTCAATTGGTTTCTGCTTAGCATTACCATTGGGGCTTCCATTGGTGTAACATTTGTGGTGTATGTCAGCTTACATGTTGGGTGGGACAAAGGTTTTAGCATCTCTATGTTATGCGCATTTGTTGGTCTTGTCTGTCTTGCATTAGGAAAGCCATTTTATCGTGTTCGGGTGCCGGGAGAAAGTCCGTTGTTGAGAGTCTTACAGGTATCTCTGTTTTAATATCATGTTAAATCACTGCTAATTTCAAAAATTTATACTGATAAAAATGGATGAATTTATTCCTTTAATTTAAATTTTTACTCGCTCTAGCTAATTAATGAGCTATTAACTCCTTGTAGAACTCATTTGAGACTAGATTCCTTGCAGGTTTTGGTGGTGACAGTGAAGAACTGGAGGGTAGATGTACCCAACTCGGATGAACTATATGAGCTACGCGATCGCAAGTCTCTTTCAAATGGAGAGCTCATCCCCCACAGCAACCAGTTCAGGCAGGATTTCTTAGCTAGCTAGCCATTGTTAATTAAGAACAATTGCTATAAAAAGTTTATAGACGGCATTTATGAAATCTAACAAATTAAAAGGCTAAAGAATATAATACGAACTGATCATCCAACTTATATGTTTGACTAGATTGCTAGACAAGGCAGCTGTTCTGCCAAAAGGCATGGAGGCAAGCAAATATTGGAGGGTGTGCAGGGTAACGCAAGTGGAAGAAGTGAAGATTCTGACAAGGATGATGCCCATCCTTCTAAGCACCATCCTCATGAACACATGTTTAGCCCAGTTGCAGACCTTTTCCATCCAACAGGGGACCATCATGAACACACACATTCACAGATTTGATGTCCCATCATCCTCAATTCCCGTGATTCCTTTATTGGTCATGTCCATTCTCATTCCCGTGTACGAATTTGCCTTGGTGCCAATCTTGCGTAAAATCACCGGCCACCCCAACGGCATAACCCACTTGCAGAGAGCGGGGGTTGGGCTTGTCCTCTCCGCAATCTCAATGGGTATAGCAGGCATCATAGAAGTGAAGAGGAAGCACGAATTCATCCACCACAATCACCGAATCAGCGTCTTTTGGCTGTCTTTCCAGTATGCCATCTTCGGAATTGCAGATATGTTTACACTCGTGGGGCTGCTGGAGTTTTTCTATAAGGAGGCGCCTGTTGGCATGAGATCCCTTTCCACTTCTTTCTCCTGGCTCTCTTTGTCCATCGGCTACTACTTGAGTACGGCGTTCGTTGAGCTCATAAACTTGGTCACCGGTAAGCTGAGTAAGAGCAAGATGGGGTGGCTGGAAGGGCGTGACATGAATAAGAACCATTTGGAGCGCTTCTACTGGCTCTTGGCAGTTGTCAGCATTCTCAACTTTGTTAATTACATGTTTTGGGCTAAATGGTACAAGTATAAAACGGATGCTCCGATTGATGAAGGAACGCTCTACTCAAATCAAAGCCAATTAGCAGGCGGCGCAGATCAATCATTATCTGCTACTACTACTACTATGAGCTTTACATCCAAAAACCAAGAGCAAGAAGATGATCAGAGAAAGAATTGAATGAGGTTAAGTAATCTTATGTCCATGCATGAAAACTTAACTTGATCACCAATATTTCTGAAGGTTGAGCAAATTAAGTAGTCATGCATGTCATAATTAATTATATATATCTTACATATATTTATACAATCCTTCCTCCTCCCCTGCAATCCAACAAAATGGGAAGTAAACTTTTAATTAATTTGTAGTTCGCTTTTTTGAAAATATATATCCATATATGCTCGATCTATAGATTAATAAATGAAGGACTTTCTCATTATATTTGAAGCGTTCATGAATGGTGGGCAAGATTTTCAAGGCATTAATACAGAAGGCTTTGTGAATCTGTGATAATAAATCGCAGGGGTTCTAGACTGGAATATTGTCTGGTTGGACATGCCAAAGTAGAGCTAAATCTAAGGCTGGGCATCAAGTCAGCCAAAACAGACCAGGCCGATACTACCAATGGGATTTGTCCATAATGGCCTAGCGTTGGTGGTGGCTAACACACAGTGCCACATGACATTACCTCATCAGTTTGTAAGCCCTTATAGTAAATTTGGTAGTACCTCTACCATTGCTCAGGGGTTGAATACCAACCCAAGAGGTAGTGCTTAACCCTACTTAAATCTTTCCCATCCCTAAGCATACAGTTTGAAGTGATGTCATTTTAGTTACTAGAAAAAGTTGTAGAGCCGAAAAATGTAGGCTACCATTGGATGACATAAATATTTACATATAATAGGATAGGATCTATAGCAATTACTTGTCCGAATTGCTAACAATTTGGGTAATTATTATGAGAGAGTTTATATAAGATTTACTTGTCCAAATAAATTTTGAACTACACGACAACCGTGAGTATCATATGACTCTCTAACATTAGTTGTCCAAATTGAACAGGTAATTACTGTGGATTCCAACCGTATATAATACCCACATTCCCTCCTTCAAATTTGTTATCAGCAATGGTGGAGCAACATGACCAATGCAGTAAAATAATGATTCAAGTAGAGAGGGAGCTGAATCAATGCTCCAGCTGCCAACAACCATTGTTATGATGGATAGATATATGCACTCCCTAAGATACAACATGCAACCAATCTTAATTAGTAAATCTTTTCTTCACCTCATTACCAATCCATCGCCCTTGCTTCTGGCACTAATTGCTCAATGTCGATCTCAAATCGCAGCAACAAACAAAATGCATAAAGGTAAATTATAGCCAAGCATCATCAAGGCTCCTGAAGTAGTATTCATTATTAATCGAGCACTAAAATACACGCTATGATATCAACAAAGAAAATGGCCGCCCTCAGGATATATAGCTTTTGCTGCTAGTCGATCAGTACAAGAGAAATATACTGATCAATGCCAAACTCCCAACTGATAAAAAAAAATTCCAAGAAAATATCTAGCTCTAAATCTTTCCCACCATTCATGAACACTTTAAATAGAGTATACATAATATAATAAAAGCCAACTACAAAGTTTACCTCTCTTTTTGTTGGATTGCAGAGGAGGTGGAAGGTTTGTATAAATATGTAGGATATAATTAGGACACTACTTGCTCAACTTTCAGAAATGGTGATCAGGGTAAGTTGTCATGTAATATTACTTAACCTCGTTCTTTCTCTGATCTTCTTGCTCTTGGTTCATGGAGACGACTTGGTTTTTGGATATAAAGCTCACAGTAGTAGCAGATAATGATTGATCTACGCCGCCTGCTTGGCTTGCTTTGAGTAGCATTTCTTCATCAATGGGAATATCCGTTTTATACTTGTACCATCTAGCCCAAAACACATAATTGGCAAAGTTGAGAGTGCTGAGAATTACCAAGAACCAGTAGAAGCGCTCCACATGGTTTTTATTCATGTCACGCCCTTCCAGCCACCCCGTCTTGTTCTTACAGCTTACCGGTGACCAAGTTTATGAGCTCAACGAACGCCGTGCTCAAGTAGTAGCCGATGGACAAAGAGAGCCAAGAGAAGGAAGTGGAAAGGGACCTCATGCCAGCAGGAGCCTCCTTATAGAAAAACTCCAGCAGCCCCACGAGTGTAAACATATCCGCAATTCCGAAGATGGCATAATGTAAAGACAGCCAAAAGAGGCTGATGCGATGATTGTGGTGGATGAGTTCGTGCTTCCTCTTCACTTCTATGATGCCTGCTATACCCATTGAGATTGCGGAGAGGACAAGCCCAACCCCCACTCTCTGCAAGTGGGTTATGCCGTTAGGGTGACCCGTGATTTTACTTAAGACTGGCACCAAGGCAAATTCGTAGACGGGTATGAGAAGCGACATGAACACTAAAGGAATCACGGGAATTGAGGCTGATGGGACATCAAATCTGTGAATGTGTGTGTTCATGATGGTCCCCTGTTGGACGGAGAAGGTCTGCAACTGGGCTAAACATGTGTTCATGAGGATGGTGCTTAGAAGGATGGGCCTCATCCTTTTCAGAATCTTCACTTCTTCCACTTGCGTTACCCTGCACACCCTCCATTTGCTTGCCTCCATGCCTTTTGGCAGAACAGCTGCCTTGTCTAGCAATCTAGTCAAACATATAAGTCGGATCAGTTCATATTCTTTAGCCTCTTGTTAGATGTCATAAACGTCGTCTATAAAATTTTATAGCAATTGTTCTTAACAATGGCTAGCTGGCTAAGAAATCCTGCCTGAACTGGTTGCTGTGGGGGATGAGCTCTCCATTTGAAAGAGACTTGCGATCGCGTAGCTCATATAGTTCATCCGAGTTAGGTACATCTAACCCCCAGTTCTTCACTGTCACCACCAAAACCTGCAAGGAATATCGTCTCAAATGAGTTCTACACGGAGTTAATAGCCATTAGTTGGCTAGCTAGAGCGAGTAAGAATATTTTTACATGATATCAGATCAGAGGTACCTGTAAGACTCTTAATAACGGACTTTCTCCTGGCACCCGAACACGGTAAAATGGCTTTCCTAATGCAAGACAGACAAGACCAACAAATGAACACGACAGGGAGATGATGAAGCCTTTGTTCCACCCAACATGTGAGCTGACATACACCACAAATGTTACACCAATGGAAGCCCCAATGGTAATGCTAAGCAGAAACCAATTGAAGAAGGTGGCTATATGCTTGCGTTCTTCAGGATCCTTGTCGTCAAACTGATCGGCGCCTAAAGCTGGAACAGAGCCTCTGATTCCACCTCCTCCAAGTGCCACCAAGCACATCGAAGCATAAAACAGCAAAGCTTTTGTACCATGCACGCAGGTTGACTCCCCACAAGGTTCAGGTTGCAGTTTATGGTAACGGGATTGAATTATGAGCAACATATATCCCTGAAAGTAGAACACCCCAAAGCATATATCATTGATTTCTATGGCAAACCTTTGCTTAAACTGAACAGTAATTCTCTTTCATCCAAAACGTAAAAAAGAAAACAGTATTCTTGGATCAATCAAATAATTAACATTAATATTTAATCGACATTTACAGTTTTTCAAACTAATTATATCCATATCAACATCATTGGTGGTAAATGTTGGAAGAAGTAAATCATGGACCGATTTAGTTTCTTGTGAATCTAATCAATTTTGTGAGAAGTTCCAAGAGTGGTTGATTCAAGATTGCCCACATAATCCAACACTAATGAATCGATTTCACAAGCCAAACTGGGTTACCCCAATGATCTGATACGAAAGCTGATATTGGCATTCAAGCATGCATGTGATGTGAAGTACGAGCGATTAGATGACAAAACAAGACTTCAATTATTTGGAGAGAAATCCCCAATGCTAATCAAAGTGAGATGCGTTTGACATTCTTTGGAGTGTAAGAATATTAATTCTGGCCATCCATGAGAAAGCCTTCGGCTAGAGATGCTCCTGTAACCCTGCATAATTTAGAGCAAAAAACAAGCCTACTGCATAATATTATTATTATCAAGATGTTGTTTTTGTCTTTCTCAATCAGTACTGTCCACTAGATTGACAATTGGAACTGTTTATCTCATAAATTTTATCTAGTTTAATGCTTTTGTAAAGTTCATCGCAATGCTAATATGCATGAACACAATCATACTAGATGATGGGTCGCCTCTACTGACTGATCAAAGTGGATGCATTTCAATTTTATCAAGTTTAATCCGTTTGTAAAGTTCATTGCAACTCTAATCGGCATGAACACAATCATACTAGATGGGTCGCCTCTACCGGCTGATCAAAGCAGATGCATTTCAATTTCGTCCCTTCCCTTGGCCATTGTAGTTCCACCAAGTATCTTTTCACTCCCAATTCCATCATTAAGTACAAAACGTAGAAGGAAGATGGCCAAACTGGACACTTATTTTAGTTTCTTTATCAAAAGGAATCCAATTCCATAACACAATATACAATGATCGTTACACTTTCTCTCTCTTTACAACCCAAATTTTGCATAAACATATCATAATGCATGGTCGATTCATTCTAAGTTGCTTTCTCTTCCTCAAACGAGCCATATCTAAAAGAATGGATTGCTACCATCAAATTGTTTGATGCTGCCGGCTCATTAAAAACAAAAAAAAAAAAGGGGAAACACCACTCATTGAGTACATGATGGTAGAGGAAACCTCATCATCAATGGCTCAGATTATGCAATCACGGTCCATTTTTCCCCCATGTTCTTGACAATCCTCATAATACATTTTATTTGTAATTACATACAAGTATAAGTGTCCGTTTGGTTTAACGGTTTTTCCAATTGTACTCTTTTAAAAATGCTCTTACATTTTCAAACCGCCAATTTTTCAAATGCACTTCCAAACAAGATACTCTCAGTAATTTTGTCGAGCGTTAACCCAATCTAAAAAAAAAAAACTCTATGGTAAGAACAAACTTCTATAGTTGCAATGCAAAATGACCCAAAACTCAAGCCTGACAAATCAAGCGGCACCTTCAGTCTTTAGAAAACGCTTTCAATAAAGTCAACAATATACTAACTACGTATCAGACTTGCCAAAAAAGAGAACTATATATAAGACTTGTCAGAGAATTGCTTAGCCAACAATGTTGCGACCACGCATTTAGGAAGGCTAAATTAACCAAGCATTTGAAACTGCAAAATGCGAGATCCCAACCTTAGTACAACACAACTTAGAAGAACCAGACACAAAAATATCAACGCTAGCAAAATTGGGGGGAAGAATCCACTGGTCAACAGGAGAAAAAAAAAACAAGTACAATCTCATTTTCAAAGGGATTTTTCCATTCTTTCTTTGTCTAAAACGACGAAGTAGATACTGTTTTCCAGCCAAGATTGACCCTTTTATTTCTTTCCCTTTGATATGTAACAAAAAATTATCTGTGGCCCAAGGACACACAGGAAGCATTCAAGAGAAATGCATAAAGGAACACATCCTAAAATTACTCTCGAGTCAAGAAACTGAACAATGAGTAAAAAGCAACTAATCTTTCAAAACACAACAATCCAAGTGAAGCAACAAACCGAAAAAGGAAAACAATAAAAGTAGAGAGGGGAACAGAATCATTCTGCTCCAATGCTCCAGCTGACAACAAACATTGCTCAATCTCTCAAATGGCAGCAACAAACCAAATGCAATAGGGTAAATTATAGCCAAACATTCGAGCACTAAAATACAGTGCACTAGACTTAATAAATGGTTCCAACCCCATATTTTTCTTTTCCCACAGTGAAAATTTGTCTTTATTTTTTTCTCTCTAACAAAACAAAAACCTGAAAAACATGAGACACTTCATTGAAGAATGCTTTATCTTCTCCTCCAGTAACCAAGAATGGTTTAGAGTATGTCAGCTTGGTTCACCAATACATGAATGGATATCCAAAAAGAAAAATGGAATATATGAGGAAGAGGTAAAACTTTTCTCTTGGGAAAGACAACACCCATAAACAAGTCCATATTACGAAGAAAACAGAGAATCTCAAGGAAAAAGAAAAGGCAAACAAATAACAAATTACTTAGGAAAGATCAGAAATGGACATATATCTGCGCAATATCAAACATCTAATATCATCAAGGAACATTCTTATGCAGGCGTAGTACACATGTCTAAGGGGTCCAATTCTTTCACTCAAAGTCATTCAGAAAAAATAAAAAATAAATAAAATTGCACTGCTTCGTAAAACTTTTTAAATCTACCTAAAAAACACTTAGCCAGCTCTATTATTTGACAAACAAGTCTTTTCCAAATTTCATGTCAATTCTTTGCAAGTCTTAGCAAACTCTTTCTTCGAAACAATAAGTGGGATATTCTGCCCCTCTAAGCACATGCATAGAGGCTCATTGAGAAATACAAATAGAAATTTGAAGAGGTATCAGAAAAGCATCGGGGAAAAAAAAAAAACACTAGAAGAGGCTCATTGAGAATTACAAAAAGAAATTTGTTACTCACTATGCACAAACGTGCAATAAGAGAGGAAAAAAGAACCAATGTTTCCTTTAAAAGAAGAAAATATTCATCTTGACTTGAGAAACAGGATACATTCCCAAAAGGACAAGTTCTGGTTAGTTGTACAACTTTGAAATTAAATCATCCCATATCATGTAATGCCCAATACATACCCACCAAAAAAAAAAAAGTGTAGCATTGAAGTTGCTCCAGTCACATGAAGGCAAACCCAATGAATGGCATAGATGACTCTTGGAGACTCCCCATTGAAAATTATGCCAGGGTTTTGCACAACAATCAACAAAACCACCATTAAGGCTTTGTTAACTTAAGTTGAGTTTGCCATCAAACATTACATTACCTTGAGCAAAATGAAGATTTTTCTTCCAGGGATGCACATCCTATGATAGAGCCACATGCTGACAGACACATGGGTCTAGTTTCCCTCCATCTTAATGGCATGACTGAAGGGTCACAAACCCTTGCCAAACCCAACTTTACAATGTCAAACCTCCCAGCTCCTGGTGATTCCTCCCACTTGAGAGCCTTCCCTCCCAGAATATATAATTCACGTCTTAATGCGGCAAACCCATAACCAAAGGCCTCCAATGAGCGGGTGTGGTCAGGAAGAACCACTGAAGGAACTGAACCTACATCATGCCAGTCTCCTTTTTCCGCATCCTTTGTTTTAATTAAGCTCTCACCCCAATCTACAACAGTATACACACGATCATCCCCTATCACCTGAACTGCAAACTGCATTGCCCTTGAGAAAGGCCAGATGTCATCCACTGTGCACCATGTTCTATCCAGTGGACTAAAAACCTCAGAGGTTGTTTGGTGTGGCAGGCCCACCTGGTCACTCAGAACATTAAATTTTCCTTTATATGATAAGCCTAAGCAGTCCATCAGTGGGTTGGGCATTGGCGGCAGCTCCTCCCATCTGCAACTTGTGCTTGGTTATAACCAATATAGAGCATTACCAAAGAAAAAAGCAGGAATAAATTTAAATTAAGGTTACCTTATTTGTTTTTGCTAATCAAATGAGGTGATTATTCACTACAATAATTTTTAAAAAAAAAATAAAGAGCGCTAAATTTCTAGCAAAAACAGCAACATCAAAGTAATGAGTTGAGTATAATAACAGTCAAAATAAAATTCATGCTAGACCGAATACCCACTAAACATAATCATGTACAAGAGTAAAATCTCAATCTGTACAAAAATAGCATGTACATCATTCAATAAAGTTTTGGGAAAGCTTCTAGTTACTGTATGCATCAAATTCCTACCAAATACTAAGAGAGAGAGAGAGAGAGAGGGAGGGAGAGAGAGAGAGAAGAAGCAATTGACAATTATTAATCAGTTCCAGGACATGTTTGAAGAGGTGAACATAGATAAAGATGTACATATGAACATACTTGTCTGTCAAGGGATCATAAACCTCAGCAAGAGCAAGCCCTCTGGTGAAGGATGAGTTGCGTCCCCCAGCAACATAAACCTTACCAGAGATAACACTGCATGCGAAATGAGACCGAGGCGTTCGCATACTTGCTATGCTAGTCCACTGTTTTTTGTATGGATCAAACTGCAACACATCATTTGTTATGGAAGGGCTTTGATGGGGAAATGCAGGCTCGAGCGGCTTATAAGACCCACCAATCACCAAAAGCCGATTGCAAACGCAAACGCACGAAAATCCAAAGTGTTCACACTCAGGAAGGGCAGTGGAAATCTTGGGCAGAGGATGCCATGTATCAGCTTGAGGATCATAGGCGACCCACTCAGTGCTAGAGCCATCAGTAAGAACAAATAGCCAATCTCCGCACCATCCTTCTCTAGCTTTAAAGGCGGCATAGTCAGAGCTGCGGATCAAATCCCTCCACCCTTTCGAGACAGTTTCAAGCAGTCCATGGTGTCCATGGGACATCTTTGCCAAACATCTCAAACCCAAGTCATCCGGCAAGCCAGGAATGATAGATCCATTCACAGGTTCCCTGAAGTGCAAAAATCAACAAACTGAACCACAAATTCGCAAGGAAGAAAATGAAAAACGCAAAAGGATAACAAATTCAGACAAAGAAAGTGAAAAAAATCACAAGCAATCGACAAATTAAACGAATGCTCGCTAAGCTAACGCGGGATCTTAGATCTTACATGAACTTTGGATGGTGGAAACCCCCTTTCAAGCTTTCAACTTTAACACGGAACAATCGCCTCCTTAGAATCACAGTTTGTGGATTGAATGCCTGCAAAAGCTCACACAACAAAACCTACTTCATGAAAAAAGGATTTGTGACAATCATTTCCAAACTCTCTCTGAATGTCAGGACAATTAGGTCCGAATAATGATTGTTGTACACCAAGTGTACAACAATCATACAACACCCCTTCACAAGGAGTGGACTCCACAATGTATGGGGCCCACCCCTTGTGAAGGGGTGTTGTATGATTGTTGTACACTTGGTGTACACCTTAATTTCAAAATGAAATGAGCCCCGTGTTATTGATTTATTGGTCACATGACCACGTGTGATGCTGAGGTAGAAAAATCATTTTCTTTATTAATATTGATGGTAAAAATGAAAATTATTTGTAGTAATATAGTTTTATTCCTTTAAATTATTATTGAATTGTCAATATATCTCTAAAATACTAATTATGTTAATGTCCCATCTTAAACTTTTAAAAAATGTCATTGTCCCACTAACAAAAAGATAAAAATAACCCTAAATTTTTTTTATAAGACAAAATGTTCTTATAAATTTGAAAAAAAAAAAAAACCTAAAACTAAAAACAAATAATAATAAAAAAAAACTAAATAAATAATGAAAAAAACGATTTTTTTTTTAAAAAAAAAAACGAAAAAATAGCTGAAAATTATAAAAATAATTTTTTAATTAAAAAAGAAAAGAAAATCCAGTTTTTAATTTTTATTATTATTATTATTTTTGTATAAATTTTTGTTTTTTTTTTATTTTAATAATTTAATGAATGGTATTTTTGTCACTAGGAGGACATTGGCATTTTTTAGTAGTTTAGGGAGGGACATTGACACAATTGGTAATTTGACGGGACGTTGACAATGCGCTAATAGTTTGAAAGGGTTATGTGTACTTTTTTCTTTTATTTATAATTTCCTTTTTAATTAACGTGTCATTATATAATTGGTGAAATGATTAATGGAGCGTCTGGTATATATGCAGGATAGACCATTCTAATGGAATGACTATTCTTATAAAATAATTATTCCTTTTTTTTGGTTATTCCCAGACGAACAGAGTTTACATAAAGTAGTTTCTAACAAATTCATTACTTTTTTTTTTCAAATCCAAAATTTATATTAAAATATCTTAATATTATATGGGCGGCCAACGACCACAGGGATGATCGCACAACACTCGATGCCATTGGGGGTGCCACGTGTAATGCCCCTAGTGGAGGGCTACGGGCCGCGACCACCCCCGTTTTTAAATAAATGTTGGGTATTTTTATAAATTTTGATTCAATTCTATTAAGAGCATAGGAAAAAAAAAAAAAACAAATGGGAATAATCATTCTATTTCAACTTTTTGTATTCCTAATAATAATCTTTCTATTCCTAAATAAATTACCATTATGTGCACGGAATGTGACCTAAGAGTATATAGATAACAAGTCAACAATTAATTAATTAAGTTGAGAAGTCAAATTTTTTATTTTATAATTTTATAAATGAAATAGTGTATAATTTGTGCTGGCATTGAGGAAAGAAGGATATAAGTGGTGCATACATAGCCAGATGATTTATATCAAAAGGGAGGTAAATGAAGTAGTTCACAAAATAAGTAAGGAATCACTTTCTTTTTATGGGCGAATATATGGAGAAAGCTTATTGTTGTATTCTTGATATTGTAGTGTTGAACATAGTACTCAAGTTCTTTCTCATTAATGAAAAGATCACCAGACTGAATTATTATTATTTTTTTTAAAAAAAAAAATGTATAGTTTGTCGGTTAACCTCCCTTTATTTTATTAAAGAGTAAATCTATGTGGAGAGTCCTCGTTGTGTAATTTTAAATGTCATGTAATTTTTAAAATTACTATTGAATTAAAATTCAATAATGATCATCTCAAATTTAATGTTGATTTTAAAAGCCACAAAATATTTAGGTCTCGTTTGGTTTGCAAAATGAGTATTCTATTGGGAAAGCGTATAGTTATTATTGGGAATGAAACAAAGTAGAATTAAATAGTTATTCATACTCATTAATTTGGTGATAGCACGTATATTTTAATTGAAATTTAATCAAAATTACTAAAAGAGCTAACATTATTTAAAAAAAGAATAAAAAATTTGAAGAAGAAGAAGAAACTAAACGTGAAAATTGGTGGGTGGCCGTGGCCACCCTCAAATGCACAAAGGGCCTTTGTGGTGCGACCACTCCTGTTTTCATTTATAGTTGGTCGACCACCCGTTGAGGTAGTCAGCTAGCGTAGTACTCATGTAGGTTTCTTTTTTTGAAAAAAAAATATATGATTGAGAGAAAATAGAAATTATGAGTTTTTTTTTTTTTTGAAAAATATAATTATTCCTTTTATTTTTTGAGGAATATGTATTATTCTTGAGGGAGGAATATACATTTATGAGATAAAAGAATAACTATTTCGTAGAAATATTCTATTTCTATTAAACTTTCAACAATCCATTCCACAGAACAAATGAAACTTAGAGCCTTACTTATAACATTAGTATTTATTAAACTGTATGGACTTCTCTGTATTTTCAAGAATTACTCAAATCGCCCGAACATTTCACATATTACACATACTACACACACATGGGTCTAACCGTCTGAAGACTCGAGCCAGTCGATCCCAATAGAAGAGTCTGGAAAATGGAAATCCCTGTGTCTAGCATATGCTTTTCTTCGCAACCAAGGTTATCACATGCAGACGTTGGAGAGATCTAGACTATATATATACATATTTGGTGGGCGTTGCGGTGGGTTGGCTTTGGAAATCGAGAAAGAGTGAGAAAAGATGAGTGAAAGAGGGAGAAAACTGCTGCCGCTGGCGCTTCACGTGGCGGGCGAGTATTACAGGCTCCAGAGGAAACCTCCGGTCACCACCGCCCTTCTCGCTGCCAATACTGTCATTTATTTGAGGCCTGCCTTTCTCCGCTCCATCCTCCCTTCTATCGACGAGGTCTGGTTCAATCCCCACCTCATCCTCAAGGTATTCTCTCAATCTCTTTCTCTCTATTAAGTTTTTGTAAAAATCTTAATAGATATTACCATCAACGGATTAATCAAGTTGAGATTGAAGCTCCGTAGAATCATAAGCATCTTTGTAATCCGCCTATTGAATGCGGCAATCCACCCAAATGTGGGACTGATTTTTTTAGGGTGTAATAAGAATTGGGATAGATGTTAAAATCAGTTCAGGTTCTAAATTGGTTGAACCTCTGCAGTAGACTATAGTGCCAATAAGGGAATAACAATGGATGCTTTACTCTCTGGTAAATCCAAGAAAAGAAGTTAACTTTGGGATGAAGTATCCAATCTCTTTTTACCTGAAGACATCCTCAGTTACTTGAAGAAAAGGAAACATTAACCACACCCTGTTGTCTGGGAGTTTCTATATGAAAAGGAAGAAAATTTGGTGGTGGGTTTTGTTTTTAGTTCTTTTTATCGTTTTTTTCAAGTTGTATTGGAAAATTGAATTGACTTCCCATCAGATTACTGGTGGGTTTATTGGGGAACTTTATTATGATCATTGAATGACTATGTTTTTCTCACCTGTACAGAACAGGGACCTGAAGCGTTTTTTCTTGTCGGCATTCTACCATGTGGGTGAATCTCACTTAGTCTATAACATGTTGTCACTCCTATGGAAGGGGATCCAGTTGGAAACTTCAATGGGGAGTACTGAATTTGCCTCTATGGTTGCTGCTCTTCTTGGTATGTCCCAGGGAATCACACTACTACTAGCAAAATCCCTGCTCGTGTTCTTTGACTATGAGGGACCTTACTACTCACAGTATGCTGTCGGATTTTCTGGCGTTCTCTTTGCCATGAAAGTCGTTCTTAATTCTCAGTCAGAAAACTACACTGATGTGCATGGAATACTGATTGTGCCAACACGTTATGCTGCATGGGCGGAGTTGATTATCATCCAAACGTTTGTACCTAATGTCTCCTTCCTCGGCCACCTAGGTGGAATACTCGCCGGGCTTCTCTATCTGCGGTTGAAAGGTACATATTCAGGTTCAGACCCGCTGACTCTACTCTTCAGAGGTCTTACTAGCGCATTGAGCTGGCCGGTAAAGATTGTCCAGAACTTGTTCCGGTCCCCTAGAAGGCGGATTTCTGGTAGGGGAACTACTGGGGAGAGTCGCAGAAGAAGGTCTGTATCTGACCGGTGGAGATGCCAAGTATGTACGTATGACAATTCTGGTGGGACAAGCAATATTTGTGGGATGTGTGGGTCAGATCGAAGCGACAATGGATTTTCTCCCCGTCAGTTGCGCCGATCTCATGACCTTCCTTTAGAAGAATTACGTCGTCGGAGAATCGAAAGATTTGGGAGATGATATCAGTCGATTGATTGATTTAGTATATAATCAAGGCCCTCCCTCTCCCTCCTGCATATCAAAGATTCAATTTAAGAAAGCAGATATATCTACAGCCTTAATTGATCCCCCATTATATTTCTTGATTTGTAGCAGATTATATATGAATTTTTAAGTTGGAAATAAGGCCACCAATTTATTTCTGCTGGTTTCTAGTCATGTTGTTTGATACTAATCCATGATTAACTTGGCCAGTGCAAGAGGCAGTAGAATTTTTTTTGGTGTGTACATTTTGGATCAAGATCTTTTAGAATTGTTAATGTTTGCAAATGGTTAAATTTCTAAGTCTCAACCATTGTTTAATTAAATGTTCAATTTTTTTTTTCTTTTTTTCATCTCATCATTTATTATTTATCATTTGTTACTGTAAATGATAAAGTGAAAAATTGTAATAAATATGGTAAATAATGAAGGAATAAAGGTTGATATGGGAAGATTTTTATCATTTAATTTGAAAATAAAAGTTGAGATATGAAAAAATCGATTTGGTTAGGAATTTTAGGGGATCATGCTTTCTAGATCTTCTTCTTCTTTTATTATTATTTTTTTATTTATTTTTTATTTTTCTTTCTAATATGCTTTCTAGAATTTAAGGTATAGAAAGACTAGACTAGGGCACTTTTTTTTTTACCCAAAGCAAGATTATACATGTGCACTTGCTCGTGTTCAGGTTAGATCAATATAGATGAATATTATGATAGTAGGCTTATAACTTTTTTATAACTCTTATTTAACATTAACATGTTTTAAGATTAATGTTACACATACACTTTTTCACAATTTTTATAACTTGTTGCCACGTGTCTCCACGCCATTCACTAAAAAAAAAAAAAAAAAAAAAAAGATTAATACCCACCAATCATATGTTAACACTTATCAATAAGTTGTTAAAGAGTTACAGGTCTAATATTTTATTATTTTTCATAGAAAAATGGTAAAGATATACCTAACTTTTTTATAACTTGCTGACACGTGTCAATACGTGATTAAAGTCATATCGACCACTGAAAAAAATTAACACCCTTCAATTATATGCTTACATGTGTCAATAAGTTATAAAAAGGTTTTAAGTCTAATATTTTTCTTAAAGGAAGAATGGTGTTATACCTACGATCTTTTTACAACTCGTCTACATACTAACTAAATAATACGTGGTTACAATATGAGAGTTGAACTTAAGTGGCTTTTTAATTTCATAATAATATTTTTTATTTGAAGAAATAAAATGAATAGAATATCATGTTATTTATCTTGGTTCATTCCATCTAAATGAAGTTACATATACAATCATCATGATACTCTACACTGTTAAGATAATTCAACATATTTCTAAAGTCCCAGCCATTACTAATTTTAACTAAATGGTTTAGATACTTATAATTTAACTCCTATTAAACTCGGTGAGATAAAAAAGAAATAAAAAAAATAATAAGAAAAAAAAAGTTGAAAAAAATGATATTTTAATGAAACATTAAAATTCGAACTATTTAATTTAAAAATAATAATTAAAATTTAAAATTGTGTTACAAAGTTAGTTAAGAAATCCATAAAACTTTAATCCTTCCCTGATATCATGCCTTTCAATAACAGATTTGGCTTAGGTGTTGACTGTAATTTTTTAAACGGTCAAAATTTAATTACAGTTTTTATATTTCTCATGAAAATTTTAAAATTAAATTTAAATCGTTGAAAAAACTACAAAGGCCAAATGAGAGGCAGTTCGGCGAAACCCTCAATTTATTTTTTATTTTTTATTTTTAATGTTTACATTTACATTTATATTTTAATATTTTTTATCATATGTGACAATGATGTTGACGTAGCATTTAACCGTATGAAAGTTGGGTACAAGTTTTTTTTTTTCCTTGCCACAATAGTTGTCTTGTCGGCCAATTTTTATACACATAGAGCTAATTACAAATTAATGCAAACGCATCATACGCATGGATTGATTTTACATTTTCTCCGGATCATAATATGTTTTTAACAAAATAATAACAATAGGTTTAAAATAAAGATACAATATTTATAAGTTAAAGGGCCAAAAAAATCAACTTTTACATGAACAATCAAGGGACATGAATATGATGAGCTACTTAGACCAAAAAAAAAAAAGTGGCAGTTTATTAGCCTGTTGGATGGGTAAGGAAGGGATAACCGGATAAGGTGTAAAGGAGGCGCTGGGCAAGACTGAAGACCGCGGAGAGAGAAAGAAAGGGAGGGAGGAGGAGAGAATGGCTACTTCCACTTGGTTTCTTCAGAGTGCACTGGCCTCTTCCCAACAGCTATGGATGGGGCCTAAGTTAGTGGCCGCTGCTGCAGCTCCAAGCCCACACCCATCTCCATCTCTATCTCTTGTTGTTGAAGCCAAAACCAGAACCAGTAGAGAAGACAGGACCGCCCGCCATGTTCGCATTAGAAAGAAGGTAGTTTTATCCATCTCTCTATCTCTCTATCCATCTATTTCGGTATCATAGTTGGCTATTGACCCTTTACACCAGAATTCTGGATTGGCACGCGTTCTGTTTCCAAAATTGCCTATGAAATGGCTGAATGAAACAATAAGCTCAGCTTGACCCTTTTTTAAAGGGTTTAGATAAACTCTTCAACTGAGTTTATTGGCTGAGCAAGATATGTGCTTTTTGACAATACCAGCGATCACTGTTTGGTATAAGCCTATAAGGCTTGCATAAGTGACAATGCTGTTATTGTCAGCTTAGTGGGTGCTCTAATCTCTATGACATTTCATGCAATTTTTGCTCGCTAGCTAATGTTCTTGACATTTTCGAATCTGGGTTGGGTCCCTATAGATGAGTCTTTTCATTATGTAATTTCTAGATGCTGATGGACTTGATGTATTGAAGTTGCTCAGCTTTGTAAAATTGCATTTCGCTGAATTGAACTCTTCGATTTTCCACCCCACTACTTCACGAGATAGGAACTGTTGGTTCCTGTTCAACAAGATTTCAGGTTGTTGATCAATGCGCTGAATTTACACTGCATGCAGTGCCTATATGAGGTGTACCTGTGACTGGAGTTGGTATCACAGGTCCCAGAAGTGAGGAGAGCAAGATTCTGTATAAATGACAGCACATAATCTTTGGGCATCATTCTTCTTTGTACATGGGTACGGAAACGATAATGGGACATTGGCAGGCACCTTAATCGAGTGGAGAAATTTCTTTGTGACTCTGCTGGCCATCCATTTCAAGAGGGAATGATGTCGATATTTCTATGATTTATATTATGAAAAATGGGAAGGAGCAGACCATATGCATTTTTCTAGGATTTAGGAACGGGAAACTAAGGTTTATATGACTGGACATAAATTATTCTCAATCACTGTGCCTAACCGAAAACAGTGAAGCAGGTTGCCTACCTACCACTTTGGTAAACCGTTCATTTAGAAAATGAATATCTGCGAGTGTTCTTTTTTAATGATTTAAACATTTTAGAATAGTGAAGAACTGGGTCGGTAATTAGACATTTATCTGTTATGGTATTTGTTTTCGTACTTTATTTAATTTTTTTCTTGGGAGGATGGGAGCATGATCTGTTTCTGTGCTTTGGTGAAATTTCTTTGAGAACGAAATTTGCTAATCTTGATCATTGGTGATGCCATACCTATCCATTTTGCCATCGATGTTTTTGGTTTGTTAGGTTGAAGGGACACCAGAAAGGCCAAGGTTGTGTGTCTTCCGCTCCAACAAGCATCTCTATGTCCAGGTAATTGATGACACCAAGATGCACACGCTTGCTTCGGCTTCAACAATGCAGAAACCCATCTCTGAGGAGTTCGACTATAGCTCTGGTCCCACTATTGTAAGTTACATATATCTATTTGTCAATTAATTTGAAACAATGTAGTTGCTACCCAATTGTGGTCCATTGATCTAAAGTGTTGGTCTCTCTCTCTCTCCCAAACCAAAATCGAGTCAAATATGCCTACGCATTGGGTTGGGGTTTGGCCCAAGGGTTTACGGGAACTAACAAAGTAATGTAGAATAGGATCTACTCTTTGACAGACACCAGATTGGTAATAACAATCTTCTGCTTCCTTGGATGCATCATCATCTGAAGAATTTTTGGGTACTCTTTAGGTGTAACGATTTTTGTTTATTCTAACATGGTTGGCTCCTCTATGGTTCAGAAAGTTTATTGCCTCTGCTAACAAATGGTAGGTAATTTTTTCTGTTAATTTGTCATTTTCTTTATGACCCTTTTAAATGATAGTCTGCATGCTTTTGAATTATGTTATTGCTTTTACTAAACCTACACGCATTTGATGAACTTTTAGTTGGACTTTGTAACAAAGCTCCTTTAATCACTGGTCTTTTGTTCTCCTGTGGGTTAATTGTGTTTCTAGAATGCATATGATGAATGGTAATTATATTATAGTTTTCCAAAAGCAACTGTTTAGGAAGTGTCATCTCTCATGTCCACCTAGATCTAAGTGCCTTGGTTAGTAATTTGGTTTCTTCATCCCCTTTTTTAGTTAGCAATTTGGTTATTTTTCTCCCCCTTTAAAATAAGCTACTTGTTTTTAAAGCAAAGGTCCTCATCTTTGCAAATTTTTCCCATCAGGATGTGGCAAAGAAGGTGGGTGAAGTCATTGCAAGGTCCTGTTTGGAGAAAGGAATCACAAAAGTGGCCTTTGACAGAGGTGGATACCCATACCATGGACGTGTTGAAGCCCTTGCTAATGCAGCTCGAGAACATGGCCTTCAATTCTGAGATTTTGATAGTTAATTTTTTCTTTCGAACAAGTTTTTTGTCTAATTTGGAATCTTGTGATGGAAGACTAAAGCAACTTGTGATCTATGGGACTCTTTTCTTTGGAAAGGCTTTTGTTTATGTTCAAATATTAATTTAAATACTAAGTTTATCATTTATTTCGATCTAAATTTTTGGAGTAAGTGGTGATTTATCCATTTATGTATTTTGTTTTTTTTTCCTTCTACGAAAGGCCTAGAGAATAAAAGATGTTGGAAAGAACCGAGAAAACCCAACCTCGCATGCAGATTGTGAAGCCCAACTTGTATGGAAATCATTTTGTTTTGCAGTAATTTAACGGAACTGAAGTCAGCAGGTCCATCCAAAACAGGAGATGATTGGCACCAAAGTCTCAACAGAAAGTTCTTTAACTAACAACAGCTATAAATAGGAGGGAAAGGGAACAACGAGGAAGACCCTTCGAAAGGCAAGAAATGGTAGCTAACTATAGAACCCCTATAATTAGAAGCAGTACGTTATTTGTCTCTGGCTGTCATTCTTTCCATTTATATCTCCCCGAGTTTAGATTCCTTTTGCTGAGATATCCTCCTCTCTATCTCTCTGTTTCTGGAGGATAAGTCTTCCTCCTCCTCCATTCTCTTTTTCCTGTAAGCGCAGCACCTGGATGTTGCAGTCTCCTTGATTTCTCAAGGATGGCGACGGCCAACGTGTCTACAGTGGTATGCCCTGCACCCATGAAGGCTACGTCCAATGGGTCGTTCCAAGGTGAGAATCCCCTGGATTTCGCACTTCCCTTGGTAATACTCCAGATATGTATGGTCGTCGTTCTTACCAGGTTGCTTGCGTTTATTCTTAAACCTCTCAGACAACCCAGAGTCATTGCAGAGATCATCGTAAGTGAGTTATAATTCTCTTAATTACTCGTCGTAAATGAATATCACATGCACCTTATTAATATAAATCATGCAAGCAGGGAGGAGTATTGCTTGGACCGTCTGCATTGGGGAGAAACAAGGCATTTCTCCACACGGTTTTCCCCCCCAAGAGCATGACCGTCCTCGACACGCTCGCCAACATCGGCCTCCTCTTCTTCTTGTTTCTGGTGGGTCTTGAGCTTGACTTTCGTTCAATTCGTCACACCGGGAAAAAGGCCTTAGGAATAGCCGTTGCTGGAATCAGCCTTCCTTTCATGCTCGGAATAGGGACGTCCTTCGTTCTTCGTTCCACTGTATCCAAAGGAGTGGCTCATGGCCCCTTTCTTGTATTCATGGGGGTTGCCATGTCCATCACTGCATTTCCTGTCCTCGCACGCATCCTAGCCGAGCTCAAACTTCTCACAACCGACATTGGCCGCATTGCTATGTCAGCCGCTGCGGTCAACGACGTCGCTGCCTGGATACTCCTTGCGCTTGCTATTGCACTTTCGGGGACCAACACATCTCCTCTCGTCTCTGTATGGGTTCTACTCTGTGGCGCTGCCTTTGTGACCTTTGCTGTTCTAGTTTTAAGACCGGCACTGGCGGTGATGGCTCGGCGCTCCCCCGAAGGTGAGCCCGTCAAGGAGCTCTACATATGCATCACGCTGTCACTGGTGTTGGCTGCAGGTTTTGTGACGGACACCATTGGCATACACGCACTTTTTGGGGCTTTTGTGGTGGGCGTAGTGGTACCAAAGGACGGTCCTTTTGCTGGGGTGCTGATAGAGAAGATTGAGGATGTCGTCTCGGGGCTTCTCCTGCCACTCTACTTCGTTTCCAGTGGACTCAAGACCAACGTTGCAACCATAAGCGGAGGGCTTTCGTGGGGCTTGCTAGTACTTGTCATATTCACCGCATGTTTTGGGAAGGTCCTTGGCACGCTGACCGTTTCAATGTTAGTTAAGGTGCCTTTCAGGGAAGCCTTGACACTTGGATTTCTGATGAACACCAAGGGTTTGGTAGAGCTCATAGTCCTCAACATTGGCAAGGACCGAAAGGTACCTTACGCTAGCTCTTCCTTTCTCTTATCAATATTTTTCCTTTGTTTGATAACGCCTTTTAGAAAAGCTTTTTACTTTTTTTTTTTTTTTTTTTTTTTGCAGCATTAACAAATAACTTTAAAAACAAAGTATTCACGAAAACACGCAAACACTACTTTTTATCTTAATGACACATTAGAACACTTTCTCATTAAAAAAAAAAAAAAGCATCATCTTAAAAGTGTGATCAAACGAACCCATTATTATTGGGTACAATATATATATACACCATAGATTGTATATTTTTACAAATTAGGAGTAATGCTACTCTTTAGTCTCATTTAATACGCTCATTTCACACCGATAGACATAACGTGTGAAAAAAAAAAAAAAAAAAAAAAGATAGCCACTTAAAACACGCAACGTCAGTCGGTGTGAAATTAGTGTTAATAGTAGCATTAATCATGTACAAATATAAGAGCTAAGAATAATGCTACTCTTCACACTCATTTATCACACCTATGTCACACCGACCGGCCGGCTTATAATGCCAACCACTTAAAATATGTAATTGGGTGGCCACGCTTTCTCTGCATTTACAAAGCAAAGCAATTCTTTTGTAAATTGTTTGCAGCAGATCGATCGACTGACTCCTGCCACCAACCTTTTGGTTTTGTTACCCTATGATCAATTGCAGGTGTTGAACGAACAGACTTTTGCTATCATGGTTATGATGGCGTTGTTCACTACCTTCATCACCACCCCAATAGTGACGGCCTTGTACAAGCCTGCTCGGAAGGGAGCCCCCTACAAGCACCGCACTGTCCAACGGAAAGACCTAGACACAGAGCTCCGAGTGCTTGCTTGCTTCCATAGCACGCGCAACATCCCAGCCATAATCAATCTGGTCGAGTCTTCTCGCGGGACGCGTAAGCGAGGACGCCTTTGCATATATGCCATGCACCTTATGGAACTTTCAGAACGATCTTCGGCGATCTCAATGGTTCACAAAGCACGCAGCGATGGTCTCCCCTTCTGGAACAAAAAACGCGATGACAAAGATCAAATGGTCATAGCTTTCGAGGCCTATGGACAGCTCAGTAGTGTGAGCGTGCGCCCCATGACCGCCATCTCCTCTCTCGACAATATTCATGAGGACATCTGCACCAGCGCACACCAAAAGCGCGTGGCCATGATTCTACTACCATTTCACAAGCACCAGCGTCTAGACGGAGCTTTGGAGTCGCTGGGAAGCTCTTTCCATGCGGTGAACGAGCGTGTCTTCCGCCAGGCCCCGTGCTCCGTCGGAATTCTTGTCGACCGTGGTCTCGGAGGGACCACGCAAGTCTCAGCCAGTGAAGTTTCTTACCAGGTAGTGGTTCCCTTTTTTGGCGGACGCGATGACCGCGAAGCGCTTGCATATGGGATGAGGATGGCTGAGCACCCGGGGATAATGCTCACCGTCGTGAAATTTGTAACTTCCGGGAAATCACTGAGATTTGGTGCCCCTTCGGTTCGTCTAGCTCCCAACAAGAACGACAAGAAAATAACTGCAGACGAAGCGGACAACGCCAGCGAGGAGGACAAAGTCTTCATTTCGGAGTTGATGAGCTTGCGCAGCAACAAGGAGGAGTCAATACTGTACGAGGAAAGGGTGGTTGAAAGCAAGGGCGAGGTGGTGGAAGCATTGAGAGCCTTGAACAAGTTCAATCTGTTTTTGGTGGGAAGAACGCCGCCAATGTCTCCCTTGGTAGACAGAAGCGATTGTCCAGAGCTGGGGCCGGTAGGAAGCTTCTTAGCATCATCGGACTTTTCCACAGGCGCATCGGTTCTAGTGGTTCAACAATATCACCCCGCCGCAAATCTTCACCCGCTCGTGGAGGAACAAGATAATTATGCAGAAACCTACGACGTTCCCGACACACCACATGGGGTACAAGTATGAGGCAACACTCACCGGTGTCCAAAGCAATTACTTTCTGATTTTTAGTCTAAACTTTGGAGATGATACACGTACATTATTACTTCTTTTCTAAGTCCCCAAACATTTAATTTTGTGTAATTCATATGTAAAAATAGTAATAATGGGGCACGTTATTACTTTTTTAGAAAGAAAAAAAAAAAAAAAAAAATCTGTCCCACATAGCTTAACTGTAATATTAATTGTCTGTATAAGTTTTTGGACACCCTTTAATATATGGTCATAATTTATACCATCGAGAAAGTGAAACCAATTTTTTGCTCCAACCCATATTACCTTGTCAACCCCTCGATCAAAACATTTCTTTAATTCGAGTTGATACCATTTACATTCGCTTATTTAAATTTTTATTTAAAATAGCTAACTCAAGCTACTTTTTATTTTTATTTTTTTTTTAACTATAAACTTTTCAAATGCATTCCATATCCGATAATCTATTGTTTCTCTAAAATAACATTTAAATGTTATTTCTCTATTTAAGAAAGAGAAAAAAAAAATAAATAAATAAAAATTTGCATGGTGCTACAATGGCACTGCAGCTCAAATGCATTTTACATTGGAAATGGATATATATATATATATATAGTATTTTTCAGGGTTTTTATCTAAATTTTAGATTACCCATACCCATGTTCTCTAATAGAAAATAAGATAGACAAAAAACATTGCTCACAGAGTTGAAGAAATCTTTCTTGTTTCCACCAAACTTTTAAACATTATCTACAAAAAAGTGATACACCCATTTAACAAATATTGATACAACGTGTTTTAAGTGATTTTTCATGTTAATTACTTAAAAATAAAAAATAAAAATAAAAATAAAAATAAAATTTACATAGCCCTCCAACTACCACCTAATTAGCATCTCCTCAAACTATAAAAAATTGACAATTTACATCTCCCCCAAAGAACTCAGTGTTCCTATTCGATCCCACCTTCTTTGCGAAAAAGTCTACATTCCCCTCAAACTTTAGATCGTATGTTCTCCAAACTACTAAAAATTCTCAATATCCCCCAATGACAAAAACTCTTAAAAAATTTTGAAAAAAAAAAAATTCTAAAAGAGAGAGTTAATTAATGAAAGACCAAAACTATAGGGAACTATCTTGATATTTTCCAAATTATATATGATGAAAACTTAAAGGGAAAAATACACATATCCCCTCAAACTACCACTCAATTGCCAATGTCCTCCTCAAACTACCAATTGTGTTAATATCCCTCCCCAAACTACTAAAACATGTCAATGTCCCCCTTAAGACCAACAAAAAGATAAAAATAATCCTAATTTTTATTTTTATTTTCTATAAAACAAAAATGTCCTTATAAATTTGAAAAAAATAAAAACTAAAACCAAAAATTAAAAATAAAATCTAAAAAAATAACTTTTTAGAAAAAATAATTAAGGAAAAAACGATTTTTTTTTTTTTTTTTTAAAAAAAAAAAGCGAATAAAAAAAAAACCATTTTTTATTATTTTATAAAAAAAATAAAAAAAATTAATAATTTTATGAAGTGTATTTTTGTCATTAAAGAAAACATTGACATGCTTTGATAGTTTGAGGGTGATATTAACATAATTGATAGTTTAAAAAAGGACATTGACAATAAAATAGTAGTTTGAAGAGGTTATGTGTATTTTTTTTAAGTTTAAACGTTCTATATTGGGATGTCCCAACTCTTGAGATTTTCCTACATGTTATAACATCAATTAAGGGTTTATATTTTTTTATAAGATAACCAAAAGGAATTCAAAACAGTACTTTTGACTACTTACATAAACCAACATCTGATCTAATTAATAATCTCTATAAAAACCGAGCTCCAAGAACGTGCATGTATTCCTCGAATTCCTTTAATTGCTTTTTTTTTTTTTAATCTAAAAAAACCAGTAAATACTATTGTTAATCCCATTGTTCTTTTATTATAGTTATTGATATATATCTCATTAACTAATCAGAAGGAATTAATATATGAAAAGTTGTCGACTTACTCATATTTTCATCTTTCAATCCTGGCCTACATCATATAATCATTTTTGCCATGTGGCACAAACCCAGTGCCAAGACAATATTTGATCATCACCGTTGGTGTTGGATCCGACTAGTCAATTGCCGTCTTAATCCACCTAACTTCTCATGATTTCCATTTAATTGAAGCCGCCCCTTCCGTACATTCTCATTTTCATATTTGTGACGTGAAATTAAAAATTATCATAAATATATAATTATTAAAACAATAATAATTTTGTAGCAATTTTGTGCTATTTTTGTATCGGTTATTCAAACACGGGTCACAAGGACATATGAATTATTTATTAGAATAGTAATATAAGTGATTGATGAGGTTAAAATTTTTGATAAAAAAATAAAAATGAAGAAAATTATTTCATAATAATTTTTAAAAATAGGTTGATTTTTTTTTTTTTTTTTTATAAATGAAAATAAAAAGAGAAATGATTTTGTTGCGTCTTGTCCCAAGCAAACTTTTTGATACAGAGATATTTTTACTATTACTACCTCTTTGTTGGAAAATGAATTATGATCCACTAATATTAATATTATTGAAACGACACACAACTCCTCCTTGTCGCCACGAGAAAAAAAGGAACATCGATAGTTAACCTGTCCACTTCAAGGCGCGTCTGCATCACGCGCCATAATCTAACCTCCATCCACCGTGACAAGCTCATAGCAGCCACACGTCTCCTGTGTGCTCGGACAGAGAGACACAGACTTCCGGGTGCGGTGCAACACACGCAGACGCAGTTTCACGAAACTATCTTTCCCAAAATCCCAAACTTACCCCTCCCTAAAACCTGCCCAGAAAGCCCCATGGGCGAGTACAAAAACTTTTCTTGCGCGCGCGCGTGCTCCTCTCGTTCCTCCCCCTTGACAGTGATGTTACTTGTTAGAGCCTATATATCCGTATGGCCACGTTGTCCACGTTGTCACTAGCCTGTCCCCACTGTACCACTTGGACTTGAACTTCTTACACAAAAAGCAAGAGTTGTTACTAGTCCGTGAGTCACAGGCAGGTGATGAACCAATTTACAGCGTAATTTCTCTACTTTTTAAAAAGTCACTTTCTTTCTATAAATTTCCATGACTGCAGCTCTCGCTCTCACCTAACAACAGCGCTCTTCCTCAGGACGTACCAGTCGCTCGGAAAGTGAAAAAAGAAAACAAATCCCGTTTCCTCGGAAAATCTTTTACCGGCGGATTTCTAAATCCCTGCCGAATTTCCGTTGAAAACAGTCTTAAAAATTACTTTCCATCTATAGAGGGCAAAGCTCAGCACTTGGTGTTTCCGAGCGTCCTTAAATACACTCTTCTGCCTCTCGTTTTTGTTTTAGTTTCTCTCTTTTCCATCGATTTCTAGAGTTTTCAGAGTTAGCTCTCTGACAAGAATAGCCGATTCTTTTGGGGTGTCCGTCCGGACAGTTTCTGAGTTCTGGCTCATTATCTGAGGCTACTTTTTTATTCTGATTCAATACCGTCAACAAATTGATTAATCTAATACCAATCGCTCTAATTCTCGGCGTTCCGGCAAGGTTTTGTTAGCTGAATTTGTTGAATTTAAAACAAAAATTTGTGCGAATTGCACCGGTTCGATTGGAATTCTGATAAATTTGTGAACTTTGGGACTCGAATTGAGGGAGACTTTTGCGAAAATGAAGATCGAGTCCATGCCAGGGAGCTCAGGGTACTTGGACTTGTACCCGGAGAGAAAAGTGTCGTATTTTAAGAACTCATATGTGCTGGGATTGACTGTGGTCGCTGGAATAGGTGGATTGCTCTTCGGCTACGACACAGGTAATTGAATGATCTTTATTTATCCATAAATAATATTTGGTGTAAATATGTGTTTTTTATGTGTAAATCTACCTTTTACGTGTCTATACGTTCGTAGATCAATGTATTAATGAATGCTTCTTTTTTTTTAATCAATGTCTGCAAAGAAGGCCCGAAAAAAAAAAAAAAAAAAAAAAAAAAAAAAAAAAAAAACCACAACGATGTTTAAGGAAGTTTTCAAAAGTCGAAATGTCTATCCTCTTCCACTATTCACGGGTTTACTCTTTTTTGTTTTTGCCACTAGTAATTAGTTCTAATATTAATTTTTATTTTTTTAATTGTAAACTTAATAAGAATTTATTTGTTTTTGCTAAGTATAGCTTGGAAAGTCATTCTTGACCTATTTTGTCTAGGATATGGTAGAGTAGGATAACTTTCGATCATACTGTGCATTAGTGTTAAGGTCCCATGTTAAAAGATGGTTTTATTTTTTTTTTTAAAAAAAAAAAATTAAAAAAATAATGAGCGGTTGTGATGTGCACAGGAACCTAGATATGTCTGCAACATAGACATGATATTGAAAAAATAAAAAAAAAAAATAAAAAAAAAAAAAAAAAAAAAAAAAAAAGAAGAAGAAGAAGAAGAAAAAAAATAGAAAGAAGAGAAAAAGAAAGAGGATAATATGCACCATTTGGTGAACTTGATAGTCGTTCCGCCTGTAAAACTTATTGTATCCTTATTGGGCTCTAAGTCAAATAGCACCTTCTTCTCTTCCAATAGAGCGTGTAGTGTGTTTGAACCCACGGGGTCTGGGTGTAACGACTCAAGAAAAGTGTTAACTTCACTTGCGCTATCACTTCAGCACAACATGATGTTTCTAAGTTACACTGATACTATTTGTAAGGATCGAGAAAAAGCACTAGCAACATCTATGCTATTACTTCAAAAAGACTAATCAATTTGCAATTGGAGCTTCCAAGAATCACTTATAAAGCTCAATTTGCAATTGGTTATGGTAATTGCCTTTCAAGGTTACCATATAGGAAATGATCCAGCACTAATGGTGCCTGTTCATTGATCTTTCCTTGGCTGCCAAAAATGTGTACTCTACCATTGTAATCCTGTTCCCCTCCTTAAAACAGCATTAAAAGCTATTTTGACCAAACTATAAGACAAGGAATGAAGGACGAAAAATAGTTGTAAGGGTGGTGAAGAAATACCTGGGCTGTGTGATTGCAAATTAATTTCTCAGGATTAAGGTTCTTATTCTTGGATTTCTTCAAATAAAAAGTATGAATTTCATATGAAAGTAGCGTATAGTCTATTTGGATTTCTTCAGGTATTCAGGTTTTGATTTTTGGTTTTTGCCTTTAGCTGCTTTTTTATCTTTATTATATGTTACCTCATGTGAAAATGTTGATTGCAGGTGTGATATCTGGGGCCCTTCTATATATTAAGGATGATTTTGAGGAGGTGAAACAGAGTAGTTTCCTGCAGGTACAAGCTTTGTGGTGCCGTGAAATTGTGCTTTCTTTTGGCGTGGAGAAGTTAACACTATTTTCTTTTTCTTTTTTAACATGAGTGAGGTAAAATATGGATTTCTTGGCATAGCATTTGGTGGGTGTGGAAAATAAGAGGGAAAACAAATGTGAGGATGTCGAGAATCTGGTGGCTTTAGTTTTCCACTAGGATTGCTATTGGCATCTACTTGGAAGCGGCAGCAGTGAGGGTGGTGCATAATGTTTCTGTTTCTGTGATGTGTGTGTTGCTTTCTTTTGGGAGGGGCGGGGGAAGGGAGAGAGAGAGAGAGAGGGAGGGAAATTAGAGAGCTGTAATGCCAATATTTTAATTGGAACACAGGAGCTAGAAGATTGAGAATCCTCCTTCCCACTTAACACTTGTTCTCTTTCCTCGTCACTTTTCTTAACTGTGAAGCAAGTGGTTATATTGCAAACCTTTCCTTCTCTGAGACATTCTGATTCTTTAATGTCGCAGGAAACAATAGTCAGCATGGCCTTGGTTGGTGCAATCATTGGAGCAGCAGTAGGGGGTTGGATAAATGATGCTTATGGTCGTAAGAAGGCTACTCTTGTTGCTGATGTAGTCTTTGCTGTTGGATCAATAGTCATGGCCGCTGCACCGGATCCATATGTTCTTATATTGGGACGACTTTTTGTTGGCCTGGGTGTTGGTGTAGCATCTGTCACCGCTCCTGTGTATATTGCAGAAGCATCACCATCGGAAATAAGGGGAGGACTAGTCAGCACAAACGTGCTTATGATAACTGGTGGACAGTTTCTTTCCTACCTTGTAAATCTTGCTTTTACAGAGGTTAGGCTTCTTTCTTCTTCTTTTTTCTCTCTTGCCTTTCGATTTGCTTTTACCATGTTCCAGGACTTAATTAGATGCATGTTTCTATATGGAAAATACGGCTTACCAACCATCAAAAATGTTATTATGATGATACTGATGGTGTTATTTAAGGATTTTTTTTTTTATTTTATTTTAAAACAAAATATATATATATATATATATATATATATATATTATTCTAGTTTTTGTAGGTTTATTGAGAGGTCACTTGCTTTCCTTAACGATTTGATCTCTAACTTTACCTAAAGAGGCTCTAATACTGATAGTGTATATGAAGAGATGCTTCCCCCTTGCTTATCTTAGGCTACATTTGTTTTGACGTAATATTTTTGATTGAAAACATTTTCAGCAAAAACTACTAATTTTCTGGTGTTTGGTTGATACTTTGAAAATGATCCTGAAAACATTTTCTGATGTTTGATTCACACATAAAATCATTAATGTTTTTATATAACCTTATATAATATATAATTTTATTAGCAATAAATATACTAAAAACTAAAATAACAATTTAATAACTTAATAATTTTTTTTAATGAAGAAAATGGTAAATTCAAAAAAACAAAATCTATGTATAAATGCGTATGGACAAAAAATTGGCAGTTTGTTAATTTACTTGTATACACATGTGTGAGCGCTCGCGTGTGCATACGGAAAATGGCACACTCGACTTACGCCTCTTGAGAGGATTTTACGCTCTAAATGCCCATTTTATGTTGACTTTGAAAATCACCTCTGTTAGCTAATGTTTTTCGTTCGCACCTAACACTAGAAAATATGGAAAAACATTTTCGGGAAAAGCTTTTATGTTAAAATTGTAGCGACTCAGAGAAAGTGTTAGTCGCATCTGCGCTATTACTCCAAAATTACTAATCAAATTGCAATTTAAACTCTTTAGAATCACTTATAAAGCCTAGTCTCACATAATAAGGAACTAATGTGGGACTTAGCATCCATAAGTACCTTTATAATCTATCCACTTTATGTGGGTTATTCATCTTCCTTATGTGGGATTAGGGTATTATAATCTCCTCCCTTAAATCTCTAACGTCCTTCTTAGGGCTACGTTATGCAATACTGCAGAACCACACAGCGTTACTAAATTGCTCTGATACCATTTGTATCAACTTAGGGAAAGTGCTAGTCACATCTGCACTATTTTTTTAAAAGGTCTAGTCAAGTTGCAATTGAAACTCTCTAGAATTATTTATAAAGCACAATCTCACATAATAAGAAGCCAATATGGGACTTAAAACACCTAAGTGCCTTCATAGTCCATTCACTCTATATAGGCTATTCATCTTCCTAATATGGAATATGTGCGTTATAAAAACAAACAGAGCCTTAATGGTAAGATTTCATGTCATAGGTTAGCCATAAATGATATTACAGTTATCCATATTTGCTAGTTGACTCACCAACTTCTACGAGGGTATAAACAGCTAAAGACATGTCATGTTATCTGCATAAAGCAGATTTCAAATTTTACTCTTGAGTCTTATGAAATTTAGCCACAGATTCAAGAGATGGATTGATTCTTTTACTTTGTCTTTACTGATAGATGGATCTTACTTTTGAATGGAATGCTAGTTATCTAGAGAATATCTTTATGTTTTTTTGAACTGGTATATGTATCAGTATTTGTGGACTGGTTCTCAGTTGGTTAAATTTGCACCTTGTTTTGCATAGAATCTAGAGTAGGGTATGAGGATTCTCATCATTAATGACAGAACTACAAAATTGTACTTAATGAATTATGTATTATCAAAAAAAAGATGTTGAGTTTGTGAATTTCCGTTTTTCTTGCTTCTGTGTTTCTTTCTTGAATCCATCAGTGAGAGGAATATCTGTTATTTCAAGTAATCCTCAAATGGTTTTTTGAGTAATAAATGTAGGGGTGATTGTATTTCTTTTTTATTCAAAGATTATTGCAGGGATTTTTTGTTCTTGCTTATTACAGATACTTTGCTGGAAAAAGTTCTGAATTTGCAGTTGTGCAGGGGAAGCATCAAGATAGAATTTGGGGCGTGCTATTTTAAGATTCCGCACTGAGTAACATCACTGAAGGAATCTCTTCTATTCTGTCCTGCTTAATTTAGATGATGCATGATGTTATGGTTAATAGCATGCTGCTGTTTTTTTTTTTTTTTTTTTTTTTTTTTTTTAATTGAAGCAGCATGCAGTAATTATTGATCTCTTTGTCTTCCTGGGTTCTTCCTTCTCTTTATAAATAATTCCCAGCATCACCTAGTGGGTTAGGGGTGGCTCACCCCATGGGCAGGGGGTGGCCATGATCTACCCCTACCTTATATATGGTGGGTGGCCGAACCACCCCTTTGTGTTTTACTTTTCCTTTTCCTTTTCCTTTTTTCTTTTTTTAAGTTTTCTTTTTTATTTTTTATTTTTTATTTTTATTTTGGTTTTCAAAAAAAATGAAGGGTACTATAGGAAGGCACACTTGACCAATTTTCCATTCAAATAGGCGGCAGCCTCTAACGAAGTGTCTTAAATGCAACAATGGTAATTTGATGGGCCTAAGTATTACACTTGTTAGTTCGTGGGGCTTTATAAAAAATAGTTGTTAGTTGAAGGGGCTAAGTATATTTAACCCAAGTTCAAAAAAGCTTTTTTAAGTTACTGTTTTACAAAGACAAAAGTTGTTTACGCGCGCTGTTTGCCCATGTCTATCTACGAGATACCCAAGTAGAAATTAGAAGTGCCAGTTGAAAGACTTCATCTTATTGCCCTTTACGGAGTTTTCTCGTTTCTGGTATGATGTTGCTAGAGTAATGTAAATAACAATGGTTCTGAAATCTTACATTTTATATATTTTGGGTAATAAAATGAATTTATAGATTTCTTCTATCCTACTTAGCTGGTGAGCTCAGCATTTGAGAAATCGCAAAATCTGATAGTAATTTCCACTGTCAAATCAAAGAGTATACACATGAGAGTAAGCCCTTGGAAGTATATATAGCATTTCTCTTAAGCTTTTGATGTTATAGGGGATGGGGGAAGGGTCAGTTAACTGGTGGTCAGGGTATGGTATGATTTTTAGTTTGTGAGCATTAGATTTTACGTTTCTGTTAGTAAAGGTTTTCAATTACTCTTACATCTGGCTTTCTAACATTTAATTATGCTTGGGCAGGTCCCTGGGACATGGCGATGGATGCTTGGAGTTTCAGGTGTCCCAGCTGTCATTCAGTTCTCTTTTATGCTCTTTCTGCCAGAGTCTCCCCGATGGCTTTTCATGAAGGTACAAGAACTCACATCATTCTATTAAAGTTTCTTGCTGGCTCAGTTTCTTGTCATAGTAATATCCCATATCTTAATGTGCAGAACAAGAGAACTAATGCCATTGATGTGCTTTCTAAAATTTACGACATTGCTCGCTTAGAGGATGAAATTGATTACCTCACGGCTCAATCAGAGGAAGAACACCAGAAAAGGTGTGATGCCAGATGGATGGATGTTTTTAAATCGAAAGAAATCAGGCTTGCATTTCTGGCTGGCGCTGGACTACAGGTAAGAGTATAGGTTTAGCAGAAAAGCCTCATGCTTCTATATATGCTTTTGCTGTTGTGTTAGGATGACCACGCTCATGAACATCCAGTATGCTAATACCAGTTTTCAGGATTTTATCCTCATTATTGTCTGATGAAGATGCATGTTTGCTTTTCTTCACCCTTTTGGGTAGAGGTCTGTTGCAATCATTGTAATACATCTTTAAATGGGAAAACTTTTGAGTTCCTAAAAGCTTTTGAGTTGGGGAAGTGAAGATGCCTGAGAATTTCACAGCAGCATATATGTAGTGTTGGGAGCAAAATAAAATTGCCAGTTTCTATCATTTATTCTTGATACAAATAGTGAATTTCATGGAAGAAAGATTCACTTGATAACCTTACATGTTTGCAGCATGTGCCTCATGGGAGTTTCTATTTGCATCATTTGCAGCAAGGCATAAGTCTTCTAATCCTTTTAATTTTTGGTTAAACAACTGGATAAGGTTGCTACAGTCGTATAAACTGAGCCTTTTAAGATAAGGAAGTTGTGTCGATTCTGCTTCTACTTTAAGAAAAATGGCTGAGTTTTAACTTTTCATATTATCACAGACTAGAAACATGCAGTTTAGTTTGGTATCTTTACTTGCCAATGTATTAAATTTCTGGTTCTACCATGATGCCCTCCGACCACCCATCAAATCACAGAATATTAGTGATGGAACTGGTGCAACTTTCAGTTTCCATCTGTGATTAGTGATTTCCCTTTGTTGATCGTTGAATACTATGTTGATGGGCTTCATTTTTAGGCACATTATACGTCGTCTTGAAAATGTGTTTGATCTAGTTGTGTGATTTTGTCCATTTTCTCATAAATGTAGTAAGTATAGAACCGGCCTCTGCTATATTTGCTATGAAGTGCTATGACCATATAGTGACATAGAAAGTGATTCTGCAGGCATTTCAGCAGTTTACTGGTATCAACACAGTCATGTACTACAGCCCAACAATTGTCCAGATGGCCGGCTTCCAATCCAACCAGTTAGCTATTCTCCTGTCCCTTATTATCGCGGCGTTGAATGCCGCCGGGACAATTCTTGGGATTTACCTTATTGACCATTTTGGGAGAACAAAGTTGGCCCTCACAAGCTTATTTGGTGTATTTGTCTCCCTTCTCATCCTTTCTGTAGCATTTTTCTTTGAATCATCCGATTCTACAAATGGACTCTATGGATGGATTGCAATTATAGGGTTAGCCCTGTATATTAGTTCCTTCTCACCTGGAATGGGGCCTGTGCCGTGGACTGTCAACTCAGAGATATATCCTGAAGCATATCGAGGCATATGTGGGGGCATGTCAGCTACTGTGAATTGGGTTGCCAATCTAATTGTGGCACAGAGTTTTCTTTCGCTTGTCGAAGCTGCGGGGACGGGTCCGACTTTCTTGATTTTTGCTGGTGTGGCTGTAGTTGCAATTGTATTTGTGATTATGTTTGTGCCAGAAACACAGGGATTGACGTTTGAGGAAGTGGAGAGAATCTGGAAGGAGAGGGCTTGGGGCCGAGATCCAGGCACAGAAAGCCTTCTTGAGCAGGGTAATGAGTCCTAGGTACCGCGGCCGTTTGCTTATTTTGATAGTGTAGTGGTAATTTGCTAGATCTTGGGAAAGACAGCTTGTATGGTTTACCTTTATGTCCACATAATTGGTCATGCATTGAGCTTATGGCTTTGAATCAGTTCGATGTAGCCTCTTTTATATTCTAGGTTGCCTATGGCTGGGGCAGGACTTGCATTTCTGGGCACAATTTGAGGTCTAGCCAGAGTGGAACTGCTCTGGGTTTTTCAGGTGGCTTTCAGTCCAAGTTCTCTAATAGGAAAAGAAAATCATGGTCCCTGTATTTTTGGCATTTCTTTTGTATTGTGGGTTTGTAGTTGGCTCGGGTTTTGGGTGCCTCTTGGGTTTTTCGGGTTTGTTGGTGTGTTCTTTTTGGGAGGGTTGTTCGGGTTTCTGGTGGGTTTTGGGGGGTTTCTACTGTATTTTGGGGGGGGGTGTTTCTACCGTATTTGGGTGGGTTTCTACTATATTTTGGGTGTTTGATGGGTTCTCTACTGGATTTTGGGTTTCATGTGGGTTTTGGAAGTTATAGGTACTTAGGTTCTTATGGGTTTTCTTGGGTTTTCTTTTGTGGGCTAGTTGAGTTATCCCTATGTATACATTATGCGTATTTAAGGGCGCCTTACGCTTTTTTAATAAAATTTTCGTACTTATAAAAAAAAAATAATAATAATAATAATAATAATTTACAAGTTTGTTCAGCATGTAAACTTCTTGTAATATTGGCTTACATTCCAGAAAATGACTCATCTTATTGGCACTCTGTTACAAGGCAAAATGGGGATCTAAACAACTATGAGTAGGCTACTAAAAGTGAATATGCCAAGGCAGGGAGACTGAAATATCGTATGGTTTCCATTCGGATTTATTTACTTCTCAATAAGAAATTTTTGATGACTTGATTGAGATGACATTTTTTTTTTTTTTTTAAAACACAAAATCTGATTTCATTGAACTCATAAAGATAGAGCATTGTATATGAAATTTCTTCTATCTATATTTATCTATGAATTGTTTAATAGTTGTTTTGGCTAATCTATGGGCGGTAGAATTTACCGATGTATAGGTCGATTGAAACATAAAATGATAAAAGTTGATATATTTATCACCTTCATAAGTTTTTATTATTATTATTATTTGACATGTCGGCACAAGAAGGGAAGGGGAAATTCGAACTAATAACCTCCATTTCAAAAGGCGTGGTTCTCAGCCGATTAAGCTATCTCTTGGGAACACCATCATAAGTATTGACTTTAGTATTAGTGTACCCTATTAATTATAAAAAATTATTTATGGCAAATTATTTTTTCCATTTAGAAATTATTTGTTAAAGTCTACATAGTAGAAATATGCGATATCTAATAAAAAAAATACCTTCATTTGATCTGTTAAAATATAAAATGATTTAAAAAGACAGATCTTAAAAAAAGTTCAAATATATCTGTGCACTTAAGTGCATTTGTGTGTAGGGTCAGTTCTTCTGCTAAGTGAGTAAGGCGGTCGCTTAAGTCTTACAGCAATATAAAACTCCCAAATAGTAGTAGTATTAATAATAATACATAATACACAATTAATCTAAAAGTAATGTCAAGTTTATGGGTAGAAACGGAGTAAGAAGCTCTTATAGGCAAGGGCAAGGGTCAAAAAAATTTGTTGTAGGGGCTAGTAGACTAAATTTTTATTTTTTATTTTTTTTATCTTATAATCTTTTTCTTTTCTTTTTTTTCTTTTCTTTTTTTTTTTTTTTCCAGTCCCTGTTTATGATAAGAAATATGATACATTTACAACTTTTGTACAACTCTAACAACTTTTTTTAAAATTAACCATTGAATATGTAAGACCCACGTATAGGAAAAGAGATCAAATTGTTAGTTTGAAAACGATTAAGGCAACTTTTTTCATATGTGCCGCTAAACTGTCAAGTGTAACATTTGGATACATCAAACTATCATTGTTGGAAAAGTGGTCACGTTCATTCACTTTGACAAAATGAGGGTGGTTTGGCCACCCTTTTTTTTTTTTTAGAAAAAAAAAATGAATATTTTAAGAAGAAATTCATAAAAGTTTTACTTTTCCACCAATTTTAACATTCGACGTTGATAGAAGGAATTTTTTTTTCTTTTTTTACAAAAGTTATTTTTTCCTTAAATGTAATAAAAGTTTTACTCAAATTTGTTCTTAGACCTCAAAATTTATCTAGCCAGCACAACTCATAAGTTTTTTCTTTCTTTTTTTCAATACTTACATTCTTTAGACAAAGTCTACATGCAATAACTCTACATTTTCATGGCTAATTTATTTTGTTTCCTTTCATTTTCTTTCCCCTAAAAAAAGAGCTATTCTATTGCCCTAAAAATGAGGAAAATATATCTCATACAGCTGTAAGGTATTTTCAAGAACATAACTTTAAAGCAACATAAACAATCAATGACTGAATAGAGTGATGTGTGAGTTGTGAATGATGTGGGTACAAATATGAAAATATCAACAAAATGAGATTTGATCATGTGAACAGCATCAAAGAGAGAGCATAGGTCAAATGTGAAAAGATATATGAAAGCAAATGGGACACAATCAGCAAGCAAAACTTGCAGCACAAACCTTTTTAATGTCAGAGAACAGGTCAACAAAATCAGATTATAGAGTTAATCAATCAAAAGCTCACCTATAAGCTTGTCTTTTTAATAGGCCCTAGCATAAAGATTTCCAAAGATTCCCTACTCTTTAGGGTGTAAATAAAAAAGCCCTTTTTCACTTTTTTAAATGTTGAAAGCTCTTGATTAATCTTTAGACTAATCATTGCATGAACATAAAAAAAAAAAAAGAATTATTCTTTCTTTCTTTTACTTTATGACTATTATAGTAAAATATTAAAAAAAAAAAAAATTGTAGTTTGGCCCCATACATAAAACAAGAACTATATATATTATTTAATGTAAAATCATTGCATAATTGGTGAGAGATATTATAAAAGAACTCTCTAAATATATATATCTTAATTATTGATGCAGTAATCATAGCCTAGAATCGGATCGAATGATCCATATTTCCGTCTAAATTTTGTTTTATTGTATTTAAATAATATGACAATATATTTATAATATGTCAACCTATATATTATTAGATCTGTAAAATTTAATTTAATTTAATTTTTTCTTTTAATTTTGGTTCCTATTTTATTTTTTCAATTTGATCTATTAAATTGTAAAAACTGGCTCCGCACGTGACTGTCTTTATTGGGCCCTACAAACCCAACTCTCTTATTCTGCAACATCATAAAAGTTAAGCTTAAATTTATTTTGCTTAGGTGGCAAAAAACAATTGGACCAAAAATTCATAGCATTATTTGAATGCTGTTGTGGCAATAATATAATGGAAGTGCTTACGGGGTCCACTCTCACCTGCCCTTATTAATTTTGCTCCCCAAAAATGCTGACTCGTGTCCCCCCGCTGAATTATTGACCGATAGCCTACAAGCCACGTGGGTTGTTGGCCTGTTGTTGTCTTATTGCGGTGCGGCCCACTGATGAAGCACCACGTGGCACATTGCGAATCACGTTATGCATGGGTATGTCGTGGCACGTCATAAGTTTCACATGCATGATGGTGCATACATGCACAATGATATAGGGATATATATACCCCAGAGATAATTAATGGATAAAAGAGGTGGAAAATTCCAAAAAAAAAACTAAATGGATAAAAGAGGAGAAAAATACAATAAATAAATGGATAAAAAGATGAGAGGAGTAGAGGGCCGGGGGACCACCAAGCCAAGAGCTTAATATATGGCTGATAAGTTAGGTTTTTTTTTTTTTTTTTTTTCCCTAATCTAAAATCTAGAATAGTAGTAGCTTGTCACTATCTTATAATTTAGTGTATTTTACGTATAAAACTCTTTGATGTGAAATACACGTTAGAGTCTTTTTCTATGTAGGCATATGATGAAGCATTTTTCCAGACAGTTGGGCTACTGGCCGGTAGAGCTCCTGTAAAATAAGAGAGGCCAAGTTGTCAGAAAACTACTAATTTAGGAGGACCGAAGGTATTCCGACGTTTAAATTAATAAAGGTTCTTTAGGGAGGAAAACTGAATATATAGAATGATAAATAGAGAAAATTTTGTGTATACCTAGTAAGGAGACATTCTCTCAGTTGATTGATATGTCACTTCTGCCATTACTTTTTAGGGTTTTAAGAACTATCGTCAATAGTTTGTTATTGACATGGAGATCCCCTCCCAAAAATATCGGGAATGATTGCATGATGTGAGCAGACAGTTGAGTGAGCCGACTAGGGTACACTTAGGTCCGAGGCAACCAAACGGCTTCCTTGATTGGTTTGGGCATCTCTTAGAGGCTCCTTAGTTTGGATATACGTTGGAGACTTTTTGGATTTCTTAATAATTGGGTTTTGGAGGCCAGTTGGTAATAAGACTGTACAAGCGAGCGGTTGTTAACCACAACTAACCATTATCTATATAATCATATGCGGATACAATTAACAAAAAATTACTAACCGTATATACAGATATCGTTAACTAAAGATATATGCAGTTATGCATATCCTTTTATCATGTACAAGAAGTGAGGATAGGAAGGTGTGTGGGTTTGGTTGGGGGACAAGTTTATTGCAAGGAAAAAAAAAAAAAAATTGTTTAAGTTTATCTTCTGCAAATTACCAAAAAACCATTATCATCTTCGTCAAGCTAGGTTGGAAGTAAGTGCAGTCAAATCACCCAAAAATTTTTTTTGCTTTTTTCTGCTCTTATCCGTCAAAAGATAAAGATGGCCAACTCTATCCTTTTATAGATGTTACGCCTACAGGCTACAGTATTCTGCTGTAATTGTTTTGATGAACTTCACAATCGATCAAATACGTACCTCCGAATAAGATGTTTTATTCCGGAAGTTTTGGACTTATATATCAACCTTTTTGCAATGTCTTATGTCCCCCTTCCAGACCCTAATATGATAATTTAACACACTCTCAATACGATAAATAATAAATAAATAAAAACTTGCATTTTTTTTAAAAAAAAATTATTTTATAGAGGGTATTTTTATATATATGAGCTGACATATATTTTTTTAGAAAAGAAAAAAAAAAAGAGAGACAAATTGATGGTGTGTTTGAACATGGAACTATGGAAGCTAGGGATATATATATAGAGAGAGAGAGAGAGAGGCATCGTTCACAAAGATACGGAATCAAATCTTTCAGGCAAGCTAGGTACGTGGAAAGCATACACATGACCGTTGAAATGAAGGTCTATATAACCATATATATATATCTATCTATGATTGATGACATTGAATTATTAAAATACATGGTGACTCAGCCTGTATATATACTTTTTAATATATTATTACCCTTTTACACGCTAAAGCTAAAGCTAAAGTGAGTTGGACCCATGCATTTATCAATTCTCAGTCAACTCGATCGATCTGCCGGCGCCGGAGTTTCCTTAATTATATATAATTATTAGTGCTAATATTGAGTAAAGTCTGAGCTATATATTTCTCACATATTTGTCTTATTTATGTTACACCATAAAACACGTAGTTACGTACGTACGTACGTACGTATTAATTAATTGCTGCTGCCAACTGGCAATGCAGGAGATTGTGACTTTTCTCTTTTTTCAAAACCAAAAACACACATTTATTATTATTTTAATTATGATAGTCGAATGAAAAAGACTGCTATGAAATTTTCAACTACGAGAACTGTGTGATCCAATATTGGCCTTGTTTGAAATCCCCATTCCCCTCCCCTCCCCTTCTCTTCATTTTTCCCAAAAAATATCAATTTCAAAATATTCTTACTTTTTTCACTTTTTATATCACATCAACACTTTTTTTATTACTTTTTAAATAAAAAACTCACTATAATACAAATTTTTCTCACTTTTTCATATAAATTATTTCAACTTTATATCACATCAATCATATTTTTTAATCATTAAAAAAAAATTCCAAAGGAAAGGGAAAGGGAAAGGGGATTTCAAACGGGGCCATTATTTAGGCTTTTTTTTCTTTTTTCTTTTTTCTTTTTTCCATTGAAGGATATTGGCCGGATCTATAGACTACAAGATTATCGTGTGAATATATATATCTTTTGATATTAGGAAAAAAAAAAAAAATTAGTAAAAGTATGGGTTTGGTGAGTAACTAGCTATTTCAATGCATGCATGATCCCAACCACAAGAGCCTAGCCAGCTAGGTTGCAGCTTTACTGGGCAGGTTGTTTGCATGCATGATAAGAAATTTGATGAGAAACTTCACTTTCACCCATTTAAATTGTCCCGTGACTTTCAATCTTTTCTATAAATTTTAAAAATTTGTGATATAAGTTTTAATTATCCGTCTCCATTAAATTTTTTTTGTTAAATTCTATCGAAGTAAGCAAAAATGATTAAACTGGCTCCTTTATAAAAGGAAAAAAGTTCAGGAAAATTGATTGAAATTTGTATAACAAGTTAACACAAAATATAACTAGGTCGGAATTCTTGTGGTCAGATTGTTGGATCACTTAAATTTAGCTATAGAACCCTAAAACTCAATCTTTCATCTTGAAAACAGACAATGTCCCAACTCTTGCATTTTCCTCTGTTTTTTAGGAAGCCAAAGGAGACCCACATGTATGCTTCACTGGATACCAGGACAAAAGGTGAAAACATATGATGTCCATTAACAATCACATTGCAAATAAATAATTTTTTTTAAAAAAAAAAAAAAAAAACAAAAAACAAAAAAACCTTACAACTTGGAAGTATATAGGAGCACTTTCCTATCCTTTTTGCAAACCACACGATCATGAATCATGATTCCCGTGTGGTCCACAAAAGGCATTCCCTTTTTCATCAGAAATCATGTATTTGGCTAAAATTAAAGATTCCTTCCAACAAAAGCAATGGAAGATATGATAGTGAAAACTGAAAACACTTGTTATGTTATTTTGTAGAGAAATATGCATCTTTTTCTCTCACATTTGTTGTGTGGATATATGGACCACCTTTTTCTTTACTTGGCTTTGTTTTTTAATGATCTTCTCCTCAAATATACATTATTCTTTAAGAGCACCAATTTACTAAACAGCGCCGAAAACAAAAAATACCGCTCAAAACACATGAACAAATTAATGGAGTCAAAAGAAACATTTGACTTTAATGAGAAAGATTAATTGGATCTTTGACTTTATATAGGCTAAAAGCAAAAAGCATCATGCATGTCTCTTGTGATTAAATCACTTTGTTATAAACTATATTTAGGCTTTAAGCCTAGTTTTGTTCAATCAACCAATAACACTGTACGTCATATATATAGTAGAAATTCAGGGTTGTAACTCGAATTGTCAAGCGGGCGGTCGAGCAAAGCTAGGCAAAACTAAGCTAAGCCAATTATATCATGTTTCAATGAATAAGCAATAAGAAATTAAGCTAAGCCAATTAAATTGACGAATTGAACTCCCTTAGAAAGATATAATGTACTTAACTTAGTTAATCATGCTTCTTATGTATTGTAAGATGGTCGGAGAAGCACCCACAGTGAGCGTACGTGCCCCTTTAGCCAGGCCATCAAGACAACTTCACACCTTGGAGAGTAACATGTCTCGCGCGCTACTCCAAAACAAGATAGTGGGCAATAATAATCTTACAATAAATATATTTTTTTTAAAAAAAAAAACAAAAACAAAAACAAATTAAGGCTCTAATATGGTAAAAAGTTAATAAATAATCTCTAATTAAGACTCTCAATTAACAATTGTACAATAAAGATTCTTTCCATAAAAAAGTTTTGAAACTCTAATATGCTAAAAAGTTAATAAATAATATCTAATTAAGGCATAAATTATGGTAAAAATAATAATTTTACAATATTAGGGCCTTAAAAAATCTTAGACACGAAAATGAGAATTTATTGACTCTAAACATATCATTCCACTTCTTCTAAGGTGTACAATTCACATTCATAAAGAATGGAATTTCCATGAAAGTTACTAATTAAGCCCCCAACGTCATAAATTTTTCAACGTGTATAAATTCTTGGATGTCCACTTGTTTACTTTCTCATTTTCACATTCATGAAAGTCCAACATTAAGAACTTTCTCCGATGTGGCAATGTCAATTTCAATTAAATTGCCGGTAGAACATGGAAAGTCTTTGTCACTAATGTATTCCAACATTAATTTGAATTTAATTAGTAATTTTGTATCCTGAAAAAGAAGAAGAATAATTCTTCAGTCAAAAAAATATTTTAAAAAATATTATTTAATTAATATTTAAATATTAAAAAAATATTTCACTTAAATTTATCGTTTTAGGCCTTAAAATGTATCAAGCCAGCCCTGGTAGTGAGCCACAAGCGACATAGCTTAATTAATAAAGCTTTTAACAGTCCCCAAGGGGTAGTTCAATCGGCTGGAGACCACGCCTCATGAAGTGGAGATCACTAAACTGGAAAAATAAAAAAGAAAAATAGCAATTTGAAAGCTCTTTCTCTCTCTCTCTCTCTCTCTCTCTCTCTCTCTCTTTTTGGTGGTCCATACAGAGGCATTTAGACTGTAAATTTTGTGGGTATCCCTCTAATAGCATACTTCATTGCCGGGGATGAAAATGTTGGAGAACCAACGATTATATTGAAGCATGTGGGACAACTTCACTCATATCTAATTTCGATTGAAGAACTGTACCGAAATTTCTCTTTACATTGTCTAATTATTCTAACATATACGTATGAGAATAACCATAATTAGGTTTATAATTATATATGAATTGGGAAATATTTGAAGATGACACGGGGTTTGGTTCCTTGCTCAACCTGAGCCCAAACAGACCTCAAAACTTTCATAGCAAGCCTTCCTACTGCCAAAGTTTTGATAGTAGATTGGGGACCAAGAAAAAGAAAGAGAAAATGATTTGGTATTTAGATGGTTTCGGCTTTTCTTTAGCCTTTTGAGGGGGAAAACAACGTGCAACTAAATTCTGTTCCTACCGTATTAAATATAACCAAATTCAAGTCAGTGACAAATTAATTAGTAGAGGTTGTTTGGAAATATCATGTATGGTTCACTAGTTGTGTATCACCATTTTCCAACTACAAGTCTACAAGGGGTCGTTGGAACTCGTTATTGCTCTCTCTTTCTTTCTTTCTTTTCCAAACATATCTCATCCAATGGACATAACGAAAATCTAAGAAGAAAAAAAAAAAAAAAAGTAAAGTAAAAGGAAAGGTACCAGACAACTTTCCATGACATAAAATGTTGGTATGATATTTGAGAATTTGTCAATTACATGTTGGTTGTTTGGGAGAATTGGGTGATTTTTATTTTTGCAGTTGTTTTACTAAATAAAAAGATACATGGTAGGATATATATTATGGAACATGTAAATGTTAATTTATTTGGTGCAAGGCTTTTGAAAAAAATACTTAAATCCAACATAAAATACAGAAATTAGAAGAAGAAAAAAAAAATAGAAATATGAATGGGTATATATATCACGAATTTGATTGAAAAATTAGAGACTAAAAAAGTCTATATATGTATTAGGTTATTTCTTTTGCTATATTGCAATTAGTATCATACTTATATTATCTTTGTACAATTCTATGGGATAATTGCACAACTAGTTTTTGTGGTTGATCTAAATTATAAATTACTTCTTGTAGTACAAAAAGTTCATGAAAGGTCCTTGTGGTAAACTATAATTATGAATCACTCATTCAACCCCTTTTCCGTCTACTAAATTAACAAAATCTGTTAGTTTGCCACGTGATACCTAATAAAAAATCGACATATGTCCATTACAATAAAAAAAAATATAAATATATTAAAAATATATTTTTTTCCCGATGTATATTTGGAATTAAATTAGTCATTCAAATAATAGAAAAATATTAATAGATCAAAGGAAAAAAGATTATATAATAAAAATACTAACACATAATAAAAACAGTAAAAACATGAAATTGAAAATATTATTTTTTACAATGTTATAGTAATAATATCGTTTTATGTTAGAGTGTATTTGGATTACCGTGAAATTAGGGATTTGATGAGAATTGAATTGCTTTCAATAAATATGAAATTACCTTAAATTTAGGGATTTGATGATATTGAATCACCAGAAATTAAGGGATTTGATTAGGATTATATTTTATCTGTAGACTCTATAGATAGAGCTTTTCGTATTTACACTTATCGAGGAATAAAAGCATAATATAACCATTTAGATTTTATCCTGTGAACGTAAATCATAAACCGAACCATTTAAAATTATTATTCTTATTTTATTTATTCCGCTTTTCATTTTATATTTCTATATCATTATATATCATTATGAGTTTCTTCATTTGACACAATTATACATATAGTATTTGAGTTTTGTATGGAACGCACTACTTTATTTTTGAAAAATTCGTATGCACATATATTATATATGACATGGTAAACATGTTTTACTAACATAATTGATTGAGTTGTTATCTTCTTCTTTTTCTTTTTGTTGTTGAGCAAACATTGACGATGACAAAATTTTATCCGAACTGGATCAGAAGAAATTAAACTAAAATATGTCATTGGAGTATGTGATTTTCACATATATATTTTTATAGGATTAATAGAGTATATGATTTTACTTGCATTTTTAAAAACAATATGAACATTAAATATTCTGAAAATAAATGTCAATTTAATAGACTGTAGTTGAGTAATTTCATTTGGTGTTACATTTTGTTCTATTGACCATGCACACTTTTGATAAAACCTTGTTTAGCTTAACAATGGTTCTCCCATAAGGTCATCCAGGGGGCTAGCTTGTTTAGCTCCCCCTCCCAACATAAACAAATCTGGACCTCTAGCAGAACAGTGATTTTTCTGTTTTTTCTGCTTACAATTTCCATTCACTCCCCTACCCCTTCAAACCCATTTTCTTAGAACAAATTGAGAAATTTTTGCAAGCTTAAAATCCCTCAAAGACTCAAGTTGTTTATGTGGAAGATCATTTGGAGATGTATCCATATTGTTAGAATATATGTAATATTCTCAAAGTTTATTATATATTATATTTTTCATATATTATAGCACATATCACATTCAAATGCAGTAGTTTCTTTTTTCAATCCTGGGGATGAACAAAGCAACCTCTGTCCTCTTTGATCATCTTTCCCTAAAACATATGAACATATTTTCTTCACTTGTGACTTAGCCCTTGATCATGTCTAGCATTCTAGAAATAAGGTCATCGACAATGATATCTCCCAAATGCCTAGCCTCTTTTTAAACATAACATATATGTAACAATCGAGAAAAATAAAAATCTAAGAAAACATAATAAAATAAGATATGGTGTTTAAAGCATGCCATCATGTAGTAGCAAGTTACGTACGGTAAGGTCTGTAAATGTCATGATAGAAAGATACGAGAAACAAGGTCGAAAACATGAAAAAATAAGGTTTGACGGAAAGTCGTGATCAACGAGTTAGGGTTGCTACGTGTCACTAAGGAATTTTTTAATAAACCAACGGCCAAGATGGTCTAGATGAAGGTTAGGTGATCTCTATAACGCCCAAACTTATTATTAAGTTGCAAGCAAAAAATACTTAAATTTTTCGCATATCATGATTCATGCATCTTATCTTATCAAAAATCTCTCAACGAAATAAATTTTTTATTTTATTTTGACAACTTGATCTCATCTCAATAAACATACCTGAGCTTCATTATAAACCTCAAGATATATATATATATATATATATATATATATATATAAAGAAAAGAAAAGAAAAAAAAAAGAAAAAAGCCAGAGTGAGCTTACTATCTCATCTATAAAAAAACAAAACCATACCCATTCCCCATAATATCCGAGTTAGGGGCAGAGTTCCCCTTGTGTCCAAACGCTTGGAAAGGTCCCTTTGCTTTATGTAAATTTCCAAACGCTCACCTTCCGAGTACAAACAAAAATCCAAGAGCAACATCAACAACGTGGTGGACCCGACCACCTTAACGGGCCCTACATTAGCTGTTGTCCTACTTCATGTCTAATCTCAAACCACCACCACCACGTGTCCACTTGTTAGTTGTGTCAATCATCACCTCCACCAGTACAGCTGTCGCTGTTCACATTATCATGCACGCACATGCATGATGCATATCACATAACACATACATCCCATTCATCATCATGAACCCATACATAAATTCATAAATGAAAATAATAATTTTTGAAGGAATTTTTAATGCCTCTCAAATTTTGTTTAAAAATTTATACATTTTTATAGGACTTCTATAACTTTTATTACAATTTTTTTTTTATATAATATATATATGATTAAAAATACACAAAATTATGGAAGACACTTTATCTATATAAAACATTCAATAATTGATTTGAAACGTCACTTTGACATTTTTCAACAATTATAAAATAATTAATAAAAAGAATAATAATTATAAATATAGTATCTACCGTTATTCTAATTCAATAATTAATTTAAAATGTCACTTTAATATTGTTTTTTTTTTTAATATTGTTGATCAATTGTAAAGTAAATTTAACATTATTTATACAAATGTTACGTCTACATCGTTAAACAATTATAAAATAAAAATTTAAAATTTAAAATTATATATATATATAATTATGGATAATTTTTTTAATTTTATTTTTATCAATATGTATAAAAGAGTTTTTGATGTCCCATTTATTCTTTTATTTAAAAAAGTATCAATTTTATGCTTTAGAATAAAATCTTTTATCCATATCCAAGTTCTAAGGAGATAAGTCCGAAATTTTTGCTCAGGAAAAAAAAAAAAAAAAAAAAGAGATAGAGAGATAAGCCATAAATTTCGTAAAAAAATATTTTTTGAAAAACCGACCAATATAAATTATCGCTGAAATTAGAAAACCAAAAAGGAGAAAACTAGTCCTTCTGGTGACAGCTTTAAAAGCAGCCTTCCCCCCTCTCACAAACACCTTACAGAAAAAGTTCTGAGAGAGAGAGAGAGAGAGAGATGGGGAGCTGTCCATGTGAATCTGAATCTTGGGTTTCCTCCACAACCTCAGTCCACCTAAGCCCAGAAATTGAAAGCTTTGAAAACCACCACCAAAGCTATTCTACTGGGTTTCTCAACCAAGACGAAGAGTGGGCAAAACTGAATATTAATAACACGAAGAAGAAGAAGAAGAATCAGGTTTTGCTTGAAGGCTACGTTGAGGCTGCCGATGAGGACGATCTGGCGAGGACCAAAAGCTTGACGGGTGAGGATCTGGATGAGCTCAAAGGGTGCTTGGATCTTGGATTTGGGTTCAGCTACGATGAAATTCCTGAGCTCTGTAACACCTTGCCTGCGCTTGAGCTCTGCTATTCCATGAGCCAGAAGTTCATGGATGAGCACCAGAAGTCGCCAGAGAGTGCTCAGGCGGCAGCCACGGACTCGTGCTCGTCCGTATCGAGTCCGATTGCCAACTGGAGGATCTCTAGTCCTGGTGAGTGATTTGGGTTCGTGGTCTTTTTTATGTTCTTGGGAAAATTTGAATTTTTCTTGTTAAGGGGAGGTCTTGCTTTAGGTTGATGGTTGATCTGCTTGGGATGGCTTTTGATTAGAATCATGATCGGGGTTTCTTTGATTTTTTAAGGGAAATTTTGGTTATCATTGTGCTTTGGTTTGCTTAGGGTGTTTTGTCAATGAAATGTTGAGTTGGGTGCTTCGATTTTCGAAGTAATTTGGGTTTAATGTGCTTTTAGGAAGAAAAAAAATACGTGAAATTTTGTTTATTTTGTTGATGAATTGATGCACTGGGTTTATTGATCTTCCAATGATAACTTACAGTGAGCAGATTTATGTGTGTGAGTCTTGTACATTGTGTAGATCACTATATCTTAGATGTCTTTTTGATACAGATAAATGTTGGGTAGGTAGATTACAAATGAATTTTAGGGTTAATTACTTAAATGTTTTGCGCGGAAGGGAGACATTGCAACCCCTGTGGTAGTTTGGGGGCACGTTTCAAAAATTGAAAGTTTGGGGACATTGCAAACTGCTTGGTAGTTAGAGGGGGTAAATTTTATTTTTCCTTTTGTTTATCATACATGTCTTCTTGATCATAGACCTTTTTTTGTCTGAATTCATTTCCAGTTTACTTTGTTAGCGTCTTTGCGACTTCAATTTATATCAGCATCAAACATCTGATTCAAACTTTCTGGTGCTTTTGCTGTCCAGGTGATCATCCAGAAGATGTTAAGGCAAGGCTCAAATTTTGGGCGCAGGCTGTAGCATGTACTGTTAGATTATGCAGCTAAAAGAATGAATGGATTCATAAGCAGATGAAAATGTATGGACATTTTCTTTTCAATTGGAAGCCGTTAGCCTGGAGCTTCATGTGGAGCTTGCGCTTCACTTATCCTCCAGGACTTTTTTTTTCAGGAATGAATGTTCCTGCTAATTTTTTAGCTGGAGATAGACCTGGTAAAACCTGTTGTTGATGGGTCGGCTTTAATGAAGAAGAAGGAGAGGAAAAGTATCAGGTTTGAATTTAACCAAAATCCAAAATGGGTCTGACTTAATTCTTCCGAAGCTAAGATTTATTTGATGATTGTTGTAATCCTGCACTTGAAAATAATCAAAGAGATGAATAAATTTATCCATCTTCAGCTTGTTCAATTTACTTTTAGTCACTCTTATAGGTGGCTGTGAATTCCAAACTTAGCTGTTGGCTTTATGCAGCAGTGAGAGCCTTCATTAGAGCTTCACCAGCCACTTGCAGACCTCTGCATTTGCTGAGGTAACTAACCAAAACTGAGTTAACAGTCTCTGATTCTCACGGTGCTCTCCATCCTGACCCTATAATGAAAGTTGCTGTGGCTTCTATGATCCTAACAATGCTTAACTGTGCTAACTTATGTTTATCCATCCTATGGATAGATGAATGCCCATGATTCAGCTGGTTCTGCGGGAGCAAGGGCAAGGGGGAAGAGGGAGAAAAGGAGTGCTAACTTTGTACATCTTCATTGATCACTTGATTTCCCCAACTTCTCTCAATTTTTTTGTGTCACTTTTGTATCCAGAACATGTTTACTGACACACCTACTCTTTGGTGTTGATAATTTAAGCTTGTTTCATCGTTTTTTAACGTTCTACTTGATAGTGAGTGGTCTGCCTAAGGTTCCAAACCCTGTACGATAGCAAAGAAATCGAAACAAACGTGCCGGAATTTGGCATGTTATTTTTGATAGATTCTCTGCTTCTTTCGTTCCTGTTAGTCCCAAATTATACTGAGGGATGCAGTAGGCTTGAACCACTGGCAAAATTTGTGAGTAGATTCTTGAGGTTTGCAAAAGAGGTGATATATTTGAAGGCTTTCTCTCATTTGTGAATTGAATGTGGAGTCTTTCTACTGACATGTAGAAGCTTCTGTATGGTTTGTCAACCTTTTGAATGAGCTGCATCAAATGGGTCAGAGTCGTCAGACTCCCCTGGGTTCTGTAAATTGTGGAATATTGCATTTCTCGCAGCTCTCTGGAATCTTCTCAGCAATAATTTCGCACGTTCTTCGGCAATCAGTGTTTCATTACGCGGTCAATAAAGTTCTTTGGACGCACGTAACCTAATTCAAACGTTGAATAACGGATATTCTTGGGGCGATACTCACATTGACATTTGATTCCTTTCCTACTTTTAATAATAAAATAATATTTATATAAACAAAAAGTGAAAAAATCAGAAAGAATAAATGAAAATATATATATAATATATTATTTTATTATTAAAAGTAGGACAGGGATGGACAAGGAAAAATAATAGGCAGGGGACAGATTACCGTACCTTGTCCTACTTTTAATAATAAAATAATATTTATATAAACAAAGAGTAAAAAAATTCAAAAGAATAAATAAAAAAAATATATAATATATTATTTTATTATTAAAAGTAGGACGGTTCGAACAACCGTCCTGCCTGTCATTTCCCTTATAAAATTCAATAAGTTGAAAGTGGTCGGTTCACGAGAGGGAACATCATGACTTGGTGAATATTGGATTAAAGCTCCTATTTATAAAGAATTATGGGGGGCATTAATTCCCTTTATTTCAGCCATTCATTTATAAAATCACAATGAACCGTTAGGAATGAATAAAAGAATGGGTTGATATAATGTTTTTGGGTGGTTGACTACAGCCGGAGGGTTTATCAGCCATTCCCAAAAGGGTGGTTGGCCACTCCTTCACCTATGAGAAGGGTGGTTGGCCTACCTTTTAAGGTGAGGGTGCAATAGGATCTCCCTTAAAGCTTATTTTGGTATGTCGAACTACCCTAAGGTTATATTGCAATGATCGATCATCTCCTTGAGGTAATTGACCGATTCTCAAACCTATTTTTGGGTGATCGAGTGCCCCTATAATTAACGGTGGTTCGGCTATTCTCAAACCACTATCTTCTTTTAGTTTGTTTGGCTCTTTCTCAATGACAGAATCAGAATTTTCCATTTGAAGGGACCAACGTATGAATGATGGATCAAGTTTACTTTTAATAGGGGTCAAGCCTAATTTTTAAACTTAAAAATACATATATATTTAACTTAATAAAAAAAATTAAAAGAAAATTTAAAAACCAAAGGGACCATGCTTGTTTTTTTTTTTTTTTTTTTTTTTTTTTTTTTTTGTGACATGTCCATATAAGAGGGGGGATTCGAACTACTGACCTCTACTTCATGAGGCGTAATCTCCAACCGATTAAGCTACCCCTTTGAGACAGGGACCATAATTGTTGCCTTGTTGGCGTGGCTCCTTTTTAGCACTTCATTACAAGAGGTGGGACTCGAGAATTTCAAGGACCTCGATATGTGAATATTGGACCTTTCTTTTTCTTTGTATTTTACACATGTTTTTATTTTGATTCCATTTTAAGTCCGTACTGACCACAAAATACATTAAATAGTGCTCAACCAATTGATTTTTTTTGTTTGTTTCAACAATTAATCCTATATACAAGAGATGAGCAAGAGAATTAAATCAAATATTTCGCTATTTTATATGATTCTCCCTGTATGTGTCATATAAATATCCAATTAAATCTTTAATCCTTAAAAGTTCGACGATATAATTTAAACTAAAATGATGCATAAAATAGGTTTGAGATTTTAAATGTACTCAAAAAACCACCAAAACAAATTGGAAGTTAGCCGTGAGTATTCGCCTACATCTTTTATCTGTAGCTATCTGCTAACCGCACATGTGGATGCGGGTAGTAGTTTTAGGGCATGTGGGTGCGGTTATTAATCGCATCCACATACCCTTTATATATATATATATATATATATATATATATATATATATATATATATATATATATATATATATTATATTTAATAAATTCACCAAAACGATTAGCAGCTAATCGTTTTGGTGTTTAATACCAAAATAACGTCGTTTTGGATTAGGTATATATATTAATGTTACATTGGTTTGGTTGAATGTGTTACTTTATAATGTAACACTTGGGCAAAAAGACAAAAGTAATGTGAAATCAATATATTTTCAAAATATTATGGCTTAAAAAAATGTAAACAAGTAAAAAACGGCTTAAATTATTTTTTAAAATCGTTTAAAATAGGCTCTAATAGAGACCAAAATAATGCCCAAAAGATAAAATATGCTCATTACCTAATATTCAGATAGCGAACAATAATTACATTTAATAACCACAAAAACCGCACAGATGCGATTAAAAAAAACATGATGTCGATGCAGATATTGCAAACAACTCAATCCGTATGCACACCCCTAACAATTGAGTTTATTAACTCCATATTCTAGATCAGCGCTTCTACTCGATGGATTGAGATTATTTCTATTTCAAGTAAAATTGAAAATAACTATTTCATGGCTTAAATTAAATTTCACAGATCTAATATAGTAAGTATGTTGTCATATGATGAATATTTTGTCTCGCCATTTAAATTTTTTAAATGATGTGGAACTCTGCACACTATTATATGCAACAAAATAAAATTTGTACGTGAAATAATTCATTTCTATTTCACTTTGAAAGATGAAACCTATTGAGTGAGAGAGAGAGAGAGAGAGAGAGAGAGTTTGAAATAACCCATCTTTGGGGCTTATTTAAATATTAAAAGGAAAACAGGAAACAAATTCACCAAGAACATGCTTACTGCTAAGGCATTAAAAAGGGGAAATAATTAAAGAAAAAAAGTACGCATACTCTTTTCAAACTAATATTTATGTGCCCCCAAATTATCAATTGTGTCAATGTTCCCTTCCTAAACTACAAAAAAAATGTCAATGTCCTCCTAAAGCCAATAAAAAGATAAAACAAAAATATATATATATATATATATATATATATATATATATATATATATATATATATATATATATATATATATATATATATATATATATATATATATATATATATATATATAAATTACAATAAGACAAATATATATTTATAAATTCGCAAAAAAATAAAAAAATAAAAAAATTGAAAAAAGAAAAAAAAACGATTTGTTTTAAAAGATTGAAAAGATAGAGAGAGAGTGAGAGAGAGAGAGAGAGAAAGAGAGAAATGAAAATCCAAGAGGTGGCCCAAACTGAAAATTATATAAAAAAAAATAAAAATAAAAAAATGAAAAACCTTTGTTTTTATTTTTCACCTTTTTTTTTTCTTTAAAAAAAAAATTTTAGTTTTATTTTTATATAATTTTAAGAATTTTTATAATTTTATGAAGAGTATTTTTGTTATTTGGGGATATTGACATTAATTAGTAATTTAATGAGAACATTGACACAATTGATAGTTTGAGGGACACACTGACGATTAGGTGGTAGTTTAAGGAGGTACGTGTACTTTTTTTCTAAATTAAATTATAAGACCCATACTTGAAAGGGATAATTGCACCGTTGGTCCCTGTGGTATGCCATAATTATTTTTCACTCCCTATGGTTTAAAAAGTGCATGGGAGGTCTCTGTGATATGCAATAATTACGTTTTACTCCCTGGGTCGATTTTCCGTCCACCATTTTGACGGAAATCTGTTAGCCCTACACGTTAGCGCCACGTGTTGCCAATAAGATGGCTACACGTATCCATCTTCATAAAAAATATAAATTTATTAATAAATAAATAAATTTATTTTTTATTTTTTTTTAAAAAAAGAAAAAAAGAAAAAGAAAAAGAAAACTGGCAGCAAGGGGTGGCGCGCGGCCACCCCCCTGGGCCACCCCCTTGCCACCTTTTGCCTTTTTTTGTTTTTGTTTTTTTGTTTTTTTTTTTTAATTTTAATTTTAATTTTTTTAAAAAATAAGTATTTTTATTTTTTTTTAATAAATTTATATTATTTTATTAAGATGGACATGTCAACGCCACGTGTTGCCAATAAGATGGCGACACGTGGCGCTGACGTGGCATTTTACGGAATCTGTTAAAATTTTTAACAGAATTTGACTGTAGGGATTGATTTGTAATTATTGCATATCATAGGAACCTCCCATCCACTTTTTAAACCATAGGGAGTGAAAAATAATTATGACATACCACAGCGACCAACGGTACAATTATCCCTCCTTGAAAATTATATCACATTATTGTGTGCCAGCATATATGGGCTTTCAGCTCATTACTTGTTCAAGCTTGATTAAAAAAAAAAAAAAGTCATAAGAAATTTAAAGAAATAGTTCCATAATTTCTTCAATAAAAAATAAAAAATAGCTCCATAATTGGACTTGAGCTCAGGAATGAGCCAAGTTCTGTTCGTCCAAAAAGGAAAAGGAAAAAAAATAATAATAATAACGATGGCTCTACTTTAATAACGCCTGGTTTGCCTTTTAATTTATTTTTTATTTTTTATTTTTTTAAAAAAATGATAATCCCTAGTCTATTTATGGTAGATGAGAGTGTTACAAAAGAGGACTGCTAGACATCCAAACATTTTTTTTTTAAAATTTAGTTTTAACTTGATGTATCACAATTTCATGAGATTTATTATTTTGGAAAGTGTGCCATGATCTCATAGAATTGTGATACATCAGGTTTAAACCAAATTCTGAAAAAAAAGAAAAAAAAAAGAAAAAAAAAAAAAGAAGAGGTTGAAATGTCTAGCATTTTTCGTTACAAAAAACATTAATTACACACTCATTATATACTCATCTTCTCACATAGGGTAGAGCCCATATAATGTGAATCCCACTTCATATGAAAGAGTGGGTGTATAAAGAACGTTTAGAAGTCTTGTTGTCCTACTCATCAATATCTAAATATTTTATAATAATTAATAGAAGTAAAAAAATAACGAACAAGTTTATAGTATATTATTAGTCATCTTGGACCACGTTTGGAAGGATTAGATAGAAATTGAACTTGATAAATTTAGGGGAAAATTATTGAGAACATGTGGTTTGCCAAATTGATCGTTGGGATACCGATTCATGGGTAAGATATTTAATGAAATGGTTTGTACTCCCTACTGTCACTTAGTTGACAGAAACCATTAAATTGTGTGTGTGGATTCACGTTACAACCGATTATTAATTGGCTAGTGGCATGGCTGAAGAGCCAACGATGTAAAATTATAGTTTTATCCATTAATTTTTCTTTTTAAAAATAAAAAATAGAGGTCACCCCCTCACCAGATGAAGGGTCGTATGATGGGCAACTTTCCCTCACAATGAGTGGTTACCCCTCACCAAGTGTGTGCATGTTGAGTGAGAGTTATTGCAGAGAAGACCGTCCCTCATAAGGTGAGAGGGGGGAGGTCGGCCACCTCCCTCGAAATGGAGGCTACATGAGGTGCAGTTAGGTAGGGGGTGACCTCCCTTCACTTGGTGACAAGCGATTTTTTATTTGTTTTTTATTTTTCTAAAAATAAATATTAAAAACTTTAAGGTAAAACTGTAATTATATAATAGGATGAGTGATGAGCTATGTCACGTGTCAATCAACAATTAGTTGTAACGTGAATTCTTGTGTGCATATAACGACTTGAACCTTTACTATAAAATTGCTTTCTTTTTTTTCCGTCTTTGTTTTTCTAGTAAGATTTCAATATCATCCTTCGATAATCTTTAATCTCCATGTTCATCATGTTATATATGAATAAAAAGTAGACAAATTACGCCACTTTGTCAAACAATGACATTAATTAACTGAGAGCCTCTTCTATACAATCATGACAAAAAAACTCTTATTTTTTGCCCACTAATAAAAACTTAACACGTCAGTTTAGCACACCAAAGCACTATATGTGAAAATACCAAATTCATACACCTAACCCATTGAAACTTATCTCCATTCTCCATCACCACCTACCCAACCTGCCACCGCTGCCACCACAACTGGAGTCGCCACCAATGGGCTGACCGGCAGAGTTGAAGTTGGAGTCGACCTGGGCCGATGGTGAGTGATAGCCCGACCGCGGCCGCCCCATGGACCGGGGGTAGCTGCACGGCCAACTTTGGGTCCAAGAAGAGCCAATCCTTCCCGTCCAAGGACTACCCACCTCGTTCGGCTCCGTTGCGTCGTCGTCTTCTCCTTCAAGTTCCGACGCCTCCATGTCACATGAAAAGCCCCAGTCCGGTCGTGGAGTTGCTGATCTCGAGACAACAAGGAGCGTTTTGCCCAGAATATTGAGGGTCTTCAAGGCCATAGGTGTTCGGCATGGCCGTGTGGAGTAGTGGCTGAGATGATTTTTTTATTTTTTTTTTATTTTTTTTTATTTATTTTTTTTTTTTCTAAAGACTAAAAGAGTGAAAGGAGGAGGGATGATCCGGTGTTTTGCCAACACTTATTTTTTTTTTTTGTGCTTTTCTTTTTTCTATGCCGATTTGTCAACCTCTTATTGGTAGGCAGAAAGGTTTTGATTTTTGCCACCATCGAATAGAAGTTATACTCTTAACTATTTTAGACAAATAACTTATCCTTAAGAAGTTTTAAAATACTTTTTAATATCCTATAGATCAGTTTGGTATATACTACAAATTATAAAAACTACATAAATAATTTTTCCTAAATTTAACTATATTTTAATGTTTGGAATTGACGCAATTATTGGATTGATCTTTGGCAAGATATAATAACATAATCTCTCTAGATTTTTAATTCTCCATATGATAAATATAATAAAGAATAATGGTAGAAATTACATTTCTTTCATCTAATTATTTTACAATATTAACGCGATAGTCCTAATCAATCGTTGAATAAACTATTATTAAAAAAAATTTTCAAAAGTTAATTAAAACTGTCAAATTAACATTGTAAGATAAAAATATAATATATAGCCTTGCTAATAATAAAAAGGAAATTTGTTTTCGGGATTTTTTTTTGGTTAAATATTTCTTTTCATTGGTCATGTTTTCCCACCATTAAACTAATTTTTTCAATTTAATAAGTAAATCATGCCCCAGTTGAATAGTTATTGAGCCTCAGACTCTCGGTACTCTTTTGTACGGTGCTCTCACACCCAAATTCCTCCAATGATCCACAGGGCTAAACATGGAGCTCTCTTTCTTTCTTCGAGCCTCTTCAAAATCCTCAATTCATCTTCATTTTCTTTATATCCAAAGCCTTATTTCACCACCCCGAAACCCACTCCAAGAAGACCCACTTCACTCGCTGCACCATTACCCTCACAAATTTCAGACACTGTAAGTTATTCTGATGTCAACTTTATCTGTTCTTTACTTTCTACCCAAACTCATGAATCCGCAATAAATCTTGATAATTTGTTAGAGGGTTTCAAAGGAAAGTTGAACTCTAATCTTGTGCTTCAAATTCTGATGAACTATAAGCAGTTGGGTAGGATTAAGACCTTGGAATTCTTTTCTTGGGCTGGATTGCAAATGGGGTTTCAGTTTGATGACTGCGTGGTTGAGTACATAGCTGATTTCTTGGGTAGGAGGAAGCTTTTTGATGATATGAAGTGTCTTTTGGTGACGGTTTTCTCGTATAAGGGGCGAGTTTCTTGCAGGACATTTTCAATTTGTATAAGGTTCTTGGGTAGGCAAGGGAGGGTTAGAGAAGCCCTTTGCTTGTTTGAGGAAATGGAATCAAAATTTAGGTGTAAACCTGATAATCTTGTTTACAATAATATGCTTTATGTGCTTTGCAAGAAGGAAAGGTCTGAGGAATTGATTGATTTTGCGCTTATGATTTTTAGGAAAATCAAAGCGCCTGATACATATTCCTATAGTAATATTCTTGTTGGTTTATGTAAATTTGGTAGGTTTGAGACTGCATTTGAAGTTTTTGGTGAAATGCTTAGGGCTGGCCTGGTTCCTACGCGGTCTGCTGTGAACACTCTTGTTGGGCAGTTGTGTTTATTGAGTGCAAAAGAGGGAGCTGTCGAGAAAGTTAGAGTGAAAGATGCCTATAGACCCTTTACCATTTTAGTTCCAAATGTGGGTGCTAACAGTGGTGCTATACAGCCCGCAGTTGTAGTATTTTTGGCAGTTCATGAGATGGGTTTGTTACCAAGTGCATTTGTTATAAACCAACTTATTTCAGAACTCTGTAGATTGGGTAAAACGCAAGAAGCTGTTAATGTGTTGAAGGTTGTTGAGGATAGGAAGCTGAGTTGTGTGGAAGAGGGTTTTTCTGCTGTCATACAGGCTTTATGCGAACACCGAATGGTAGAGGAAGCTAGTTATTTGTTTGGGAGAATGCTCTCCCGTGGCATGAAGCCAAAGTTGGTAGTTTACAATTCGGTTATTTCAATGCTATGCAAATTAGGGAGTTTAGATGATGCTAAACGGGTTTTTGAGATTATGAATAAGAAGAGATGCCTTCCAGATAATTTGACCTATTCTGCATTGATTCATGCTTATGGTGACACTATGAATTGGGAAACTGCTTATGGCTTGTTGATTGAAATGTTAGGATTGGGCTTGTCTCCACATTTTCACACATATAGTTTAGTGGAAAAACTTTTGAGGGAACACGGGCAGTTGGATTTGTGTTTCAAATTGGAGCAGAAGTTGGACTCTCAGATATTGCAGAAGCTCTGTAAAGCAGGTGAACTAGAGGCTGCATGTGAGAAGCTAAAATCAATGGTTGAAAAGGGTTTTTATCCATCAGGCTATGTAAGGGATGCTTTTGAACATGCACTTCAAAAGTGTGGAAAATTGAAAATGGCTCATGAATTGCTAGAGAAGATAGATGGACGACTGCAAACCTGATGAAATAAAAATAAGAAGCTCTTAATAAGCCATCAACAAGAAGTGATTATCGGAAGAATAGTGAGTATTAGAGTTCTATTCTCATTGTTAATAGTATTTCTATACACGCATGTGACAACTGAAATATTTTAGTATACTTGTACAGTTGTACTTGAGCTATGCTAGATTGTTCATTGCTAGGGGCGAGCAAGAAAATGGAAACCCGAACCTCTCGACGTCACCAAACATAAACCAACTGACTTTGTTGGTTTTTGACAGTCGATTCGGCCTTAACTCTTTAAGTTTTGGGGTTTGGTGATCCAATGACACTTGAGTTGGCCAGCGTCAAATCAGAAAATCCTCGTGTATGTTTGGTAAGTGTTTTGAAAAGGGTTTTTTGTGTTTTGATGTGAAAGAGTTATAGATGTGATAGAAAGTTGAGAAATATTTTCGGTGGGATCTACATTTGAAAAATGATATTTGTGGGGTCTACAGAAGAAAATTGTTTGGTAAACTTTTACAAAAGTCTCTTGGCCACTACTCACTAGGCGTAGCCACATGCAGCCACCCCTTTTGTCCTATTGGGGGTGGCTGTGCAACTACCCCCTTTTGGTTGTTGGGGGTGGCCTCTGTCTTGATAGGGTGGCTGCAAGACCACCTCTGTATTTTTATTATTTTTATTGTTTAAATAGCAAGTCAACAAAAAATAAGCATGTACTTTCTCAAGATATTTCTAGAAAAGTTTCCTAAAAATCATTGTGTTTTGTTAATTGAAAAGTGGTATGTATTTTATTGTTTCAAAATTGTTTCGTTTAATAAATTGTTTTTTAAAAGTGTCTTTTTTTTGTGTATAAAAAGAGAAAAGACTTTCCAAACACATTATCAAATAACCTCCTTATAGCATCTATAATGGCTTATGCATTTTAAATTCACTGTCTTGGGCTGATTAAGACAGTGAATTTGAAGAAAGTGTTTCATTGATTGCTATGAATGAGCATACATTAATGTTTGCTATTTGAAATTATGCCTCGGCCTAACAGGAAATGAGGTAGTTTGTGTTTGGACAGGTCCATATTTGATAGTCAATAATGTGTATATATCACAATATTCATATACAAAAGAACCTTAGCACTTCCATGAATCCTTAAACCTTTTTTGGGCCATGTATGTCAATGTGCTGTGTTTGTGTAACTCAAAGTCAATCAGATAAACAGAGGTCAGTGTAAACATAAGAAAATGGCTGTTATCCATGTTCTATAACAGACATTGGTGAGCTCAACCTGCCTCATTCACTTTGACATGTCTGATGAAATGATCTGTCATAGAACCTTTTTAAGCAAGTTAAGCTGCATATGCTTTTTAATATGGTTGTTTGATTTTTCTTTATGTGGCACTTGTTTTCTGTTTTGTTGCTTATGCATCGCATGCTTTGCATGACACTCTAGAAGAAACACTTGCTTCAATCAAGTTGTCTTTTTTTCTTTTTTCTTTTAACCAGTTAAGCAATACCAAATGCTAATAAGCTCTACCCTCTTTTATTCAATCAAGCAACAGGAAAAAAAAAAAAAAGGATCAAAATGGAATTTCTCGTGCTTCTAATCATTTGAAGGTATGCATTTCTCTAATGCTTAAGAAATAGGCAATCTTAAGAAATAGAGATCATCTCTTCTTCTCTTGTGGTTTCAGTAGGCGTATCTGGTATACTATCATGAGGGACTGTTCAATACCTTACCCCCCTGTTGAGTGGGACGATATTGAAGATTGGTGTGGTTCGGTAATGAAGGGGGATAATTTCTATGCTAGTCTCAGGAAACTATATTTTGGGGCTGCTGTTTACCACCTATGGAGACAGAGGAACCTTCTTCTTCACGGCGAGACTCCTTTGACGGAAGAGAGGATTATCTCCAAGATTAGATGGGAGGTGAAGACTAGAATGGTTTATAAATTCCCTTCGAAATCCCCTTGTAACCATAGATGATGGCCTGTTGATGGTGTTTTCTGCAGATTGCTTTTCTGTTTGTTGGTGTTTGTTGCTATGCAGATCTGGTTTTCTGTGGGAGGGGGTTGTGTGTGTATTTGGTTATTGTTTGTTGCATGTGGTAGTGGTTTAGCAGGTTCTTTTTCTGTTCAAGTAGTTTTCCTTGCTTGGGGATTGTCCTATGCAGGTTTTGTATCCAGTTTTAACTGGAGTGTAAGGATGTTGAGTTTTGAGCTTATGAAGGGTTTTTTATTCATAAAAAAAAAAAACTATATATCAATAGTGCATCTGGGTGGGCATGCAATGTGTGCATTTGAGTGACTTTCTTCTTTTTTTGATAAATTAAAAAGGTTGAATATGCTTTTGGTCCCTCTAGTTTGTTAGGGGTTTCAATTTGGTCCTGTTACTGATTTTTTTCAGTCAAATCTTTTTATTTTTTTAAGTCGTTTTGATGTAGCCCAGTTCCTGATGAGAATGCAATCAAGGTTATGGAATTTTCTAAGGTGACATGCTTTTCATGGCATGGCTCACTCAATAGTCAATATGCATTAATGGGAAACTAACATAGCAATGCATGTGACATGTAAGGCCTCGATTTCAATTGGCCCGTGTCAATCACCCTCAATGCCAATTAGGTTGCATATTCCAATATGGTGTGAGGAAAGGCTTACCTATTGTTGAAGCAGATTTTCGGACTGTCAGACTGACTACGGGTTCTTGCAAAGCAGAGAAAATGATCATCGAAAAACTGCCGGTCCTCGAGGGATTGGGGATGTTTCAATGCTAAGTCAGTAAATTTGTTAAGAGGAAAAATTGAATAAAAATATTTTTAAGGAGAGACTTCTGAATATGGTTTATAGATGCTTACCACGCGGCGGGTTTAAAGCTGTTTGATTATTTTTATGTAGTGTGGTGCTTGAGTGGGACACAAAGTAAATTTATTGTTCCAACACCTATCTCGTGCATTGTTACATGAGCCTCCTGTTAATATGAGGCCAATTGGGCACCAATCTTCCTCAAATTGAAAAATAATGTACATCAATCATCCTCAGCATATTTAAAGCCAATAAATAAGGTAGAGCAGTTGAACTGATTGGTACCAAGTTTCTTTGAAAATTTTAATAAGCCTAAACGGTCAGTACAATGATTTGTTGTCATAAAAGACAAAAGAGAACAATCTTGAAAATAACCTACTTCTAATTAATGCTTTTATTTCAGGCTTCAATAAGGTTCCAAACGCATTTATATTTTTAATTACTAACTTTTTGAGAGCATTCACATTCCGCTTAACGAATGTCAATTAAAATTTAGCTAAATAACACTACTTTTTTATTTTATTATTTTAACTATCAATCTTTTCTAAGCATTTACATCTGGCTGAACATTTTACTATTTTATTATTCTTTCTTTATCTATTTTTACTACCCCCAAAGAGGAGAGAATTAGCTGGATATGGAGGTTTTTATTTTTTTTTTGGCTATTTTTGCTAGCCTAAGAGCATTTTTAGTAGTCTCATCATATTTTACTAGTTAAAAATTACTTTTCTCTATTTTAACCATCCACTTTTTAATAGCACCACACTAGCAGCCTCACCATTTTAGTTATTTCTTATTACTATTTCATTTAAATGATATATTTTTAATAAAAGAGGTTGTGTGTGATGGGCATGAAAGAGAAATTAAAAAAAAAAAAAGAAAAAAAAAGTTTTAATAGTTTTTTATTGTTTTGGTGAGTGAACAGTACTCACTAGAATTGATGAGTACTGTTCACTCACCAAAATCTTTTCACCAAATTGGAAAGGCTGCTAGGGACTCATTTTGGACTATTTCAGCAAATTAGCTCACCAAAATAGCTACATTTAGTGAGTTTACTAAGAATGCTCTAGTGTGAGTGCTTCTCTACTATTTTCTTCCAAATTGGATTATTCAGTCTATTAAATTAATATTTGTCTTAAAATATGTGATTCTTACATGTATCTTAAACATATATTAGTTTAATAAATTGAATTTAAATAATTTTTTCAAACTCAATTTGAAAAAGAATTTTATCCTTCGTATAATAGGAGACTGGAAACCTATAACACGCAGCTTACCTGAAATTATACTGTCAATCTCAAAACTTAACAAATAAATAATTAAAAAAAGTCTCTAAACTTAATAAATAAATAATTAAAAAATAAAGATTGACTGGAATTGTAGATAGCCTTGGGCCCTTGGTTGATAAGGTTACGATAGTACAACATTTTATTTATTTTCAGAACAAAAACATCAACAAACAATTGAAAACACAAAATGCTTATTTTTTTATTTTATTTTTATAACACATTAAAATATATATATATATAATTTTAAATAAAAAAAAAAAAAAAAAAAAAAAAAAAAACCTAATAAAAATCAAGCGAGAACAATTAATTCCCGCCTGATACTGCACCAAACAATATTTGTTGCTCCTTCGCCAATTACATCGTCACGTGAAATTTACTCCTCCACCCATCAACTTCAACTGGCAACGCAACCTCTTAAATATTCATTAAAACGCCGGCGGCAAATGCAAAATTGTCAACTTTTGCATAAACAAACATCATGATTTCAATGTCATTGAAGATGTGTATGGGTTGTCCGGACTGTTGACTGGCATGCATTTGTTGAAATTCCCCAACTGGGTCGCTCTTATCTTTCTTGGTATTGCTTTCTTGTGCTTCTACAGAAACCCATATTCTCGTCCTTCTTTGAGTATGGCTGAAGATTCTTCCAAATCCATATACGATTTTACGGTCAAGGTAATGGGTTTTTTTTTTCTTTGTTTCTTTCATATTTGTTAAGCTCATTTTGGTAGCTGTGAAAACTGAAGCAATGAGAGAAGTTAATTGATGCTTCTTGATGTTTTGGGTACCTGAAAATGAAATGAAAAATCCATTTCATTGGATCACGTGTTAGGCTCTTGGCTGGTAAAGACTATTTGGTTTCTTTGGTCCTATGAGAAATTGATTGGATTTGTGCTTTGCTTTTGAAGTCTGAGAGGAGTGAGGAAAAGAAAATAGAACTTGATTTGGTCAACCTAACTGATGTGGGAGGCCCTTTGTGGAGTTTTTTTTTATTTTTTAATGGTCTCTCTTTGTTTAATGTTTTGTGGGATATATATGCATCTATTTATGTTTTTCATCATGTTTCTTAAATATATTTTGTGGGATATATTTATGTTTTTCATCATGCTGAGCGATTCTGCCCATAATATTTCGAAAACTTTTGCTGGTCTACTTCTAGATGCCTCCAATTTGCTTCTTGCTGTTGCCACAGAGCTGCCATGGTAGATTTTGTGGATTGTGGAAGCTAGGAAATGAGGAATCGTAGGAGAAAAAAAAATTGTGGGTATTGGAAGCTAGGATATGAAGAATCGTAGGCTTTGATACCTATTGTAATGGGTTTTTCTTGGTTTAAGTATATTTTTGGTGGTTTGTGTATGGAAATACGATTGAAATGTATCATTTGATGAAATATGGATTGAGGATGAGGGATTGAGAAAATAAGAACGAATTGGTATTGAAATGATAAATTGGTTATTCGAGATGCCCGGGTCTCCAAGCTGATCTGAGAACAGCAATTCTCCTCAGGAATCCTTTTATGTATATTTCTTTTCGTCCCTTTCTTACAGTCTTGGTTCCCCTTTTATAGACTCTAAACAACTAACAGAAAGATATTCCAGAAAGCATATTCTTCCCTTACAACTAATTCTCCCTAATTAATATTCTTCAGTTATACCAATAAACCTATTGCTATTAACCCACTATATTATATCCCTTATAAATGGAAGAATATAGAGTGAAAGTTGTTTGGTGTTTTCAATCAAGATTTCTATTTTCATTTGGTCTTTTATTTTTTACAGTTTTTAATTTTTAATTTTTTTGCTATATGAATTTAATGGCAGGATATCCGTGGAAATGATGTTAGTCTGAGTGAATACAGTGGGAAGGTTCTCCTGATTGTCAACGTTGCTTCAAAATGGTATTCTAATCTAATATGTTTTTCCTTGTGAATTTCTCGATACGATCCGTTCCTAGTTCGTGTTATTTTTGTGTTTGTGTGTATGTTAAATGATCCATTTTTACTGCTCTCTCTCTCTCTCTCTCTCTCTCTCTCTCTCTCTCTCTCTATATATATATATATATATATATTTTAATTCCACCTTTGTTGTGGAGCATTAAATCATTCTTCTTCTAATCTTCTCCGTGGATCTCGTAAATATTCAATCACCTCTTGGAGGTAAACTACGAAGCATTCGCCATTGCTTTCTAGATTCTGTGATTCTTATATCTACATTAGCTGGTAGTATTTATGATGGTCTGTATTGAATCCTTTCTGTGTGATTGTTTATTCCTCTTATTTGATTGGGGCGCACATGAAACAACTAGCATTGTCCACGGGTTAGGTAAGCAACTAAACAAGACCTTCTTAAGATTTGGCTATCATACTGACTTAGATGCAATGTTTCAAATTCAGATAGTTCGTAAGATCTGATTAGAGTTGGATGGAGCACTTGGTAAGGTTGATCTAATAAAGATAAAAATCCAATTAAAAATTCAGGACAAAGATAACTTTCTCATCTCTGTTTGTGGAGATTTTTACCCTTTGATGCTTGAAATTTTCAAGGTAATATAGATTTTTCAGAGATTGTCATAGGTGATATTCTCTTTAGGCTTTTGTTAACGGGTGCCCATATGACACAAATTTTTTTTTTATACCTTTTTTTGAAGAAAAACACAACCCCAAAGTTGTGCAGTGCACTAGCATGGTCCTACCGACAAATGTAATTTTTCATTTTAAAAATAGTGCATTGCAAATTTTAATGGAGTACTAAATAGTTCTTAACCTGTGTCTTTATGGCATCTGTTAATAGGACTGTTCTCTTTAAACTTAACTGGATTCTCTGCACTTAAGCATTGTACTATTTCCACAAAGAAATGGCTGTTCTGATCAACCTCTTTCCCATGGTGGGACTAATGGTTGAATCCACCGGGTGGAAGAGGGTGATATGGAAAGAAAAAAAATAGAGGTTATTTTTGCTGTGAAAGCAGTAATTCCCTTGTCTTAAAAGTCTATGATGCCTGGAAAAGATATAGATAGAAAGGATAAAAGATGTTTAAGAAAATTGGTAATGCTAACATCCTCCATCTGTAACAGGAGGCTAATAGTGCCAATATATGTTTATATCAAAATATATACCTTTAGTTGGATTTGGAGTTGGATCGTATCTTATCCTTATCTAATCCAAACTATTGAGCACTGTATATGACAAGTATGAGGAGCCGAGGCTGGCTCAAAAAGGTTCCACAATACAAAACCCTCTTGAGTTCACATGTGATACTTGATTGCATATCTCACATCAAATGTTGCTTTATTTTCAGACCACGTACTTATAGGAATTGATGACTTCTCGTTATTGTCAACTTCAAATTTAACGTCTTCTTCAGTGAGATGGAAACCTTTTTTTCTCTCTTCTTCTCCTGACTTAAACATCTTCACTAATTAGTTGATATCGAATTGGACTCTTTTCTCATCCTCCAACCTAATATTAACTTAAGAAAATGAGTAACAAATAAGACGTTCAGCTAGTCAAAAAAGAAAATAAAACTGTTCAACTCGATTTAATGAGTACTTAATGTTGTTAAGAACATCACGAAAAAGTATAAACAAAAACCTTTTCATCTCATTGAATGAGGTTAAACTTAAAGAACAACTGGGAGTGATGACTTCCTATAATTGGGGTAGTTTGAGTGTTCAAGTGTTGTTCTGTTCCTTCTCTATGCTGCATGTGAAGTAATATTGTGTGTTGGTTAGGAGATCTTGTGAGGTGACTCTAATCTATCTTTTACTTGAACCCACTTATATCAAATGGTTGTTCCTTGGGGCTAATGAGAAAAAGTTAACTAATTTTGATTTGGATCTTGAATTTATTTCGAGGTTGTAAACTTTCATCATAACTTTTTGATATGTGTGTTGGTTTAGGAGATTTTGTATGTGTGGAACCTTTGTGAGGTGACTCTAATCTATCTTTTACTCGAACCCATTTAGATGAAATGGTTGCTCCTTGGGGCTGACGAGAAAAAGTTGGCTAATTTTGACTTGGATCTTGAATTTATTTCGAGGTTGTCAACTTTCATCATATCTATCACCTTTGCGTTGTATATTTTGTTTTTGCCATTCATGGTCATTATGGTTATTGTTGCAGTGGTTTAACTCAAACAAACTACAAGGAATTGAATGTTTTGCATGAAAAGTACAAAAGTCAAGGTGCGTCTTTCATTCATTCAAAGTAATTTAATATATTTATTAATTTGTGTTTTATTTTTATCTCTGAGCAATTGATTATTTTGTTATAGTATTGATTAAATGATTAAATTTACTTCTTCCTATAAACTTAAGCTTTTGAGACAAGTGGTGATTTAACATGATATCCGAGCAGAGATCCTGAGTTCGAACCATGTCTCATTTATTTGCCTTTCATTTCAATTAAATATTCCACGTGTTGGGCTTCATCTATTAAAAAAGAGTTTGAGCTCAAACGTGAGGGGAAGTGTTAAAGTATTGATTAAATGATTAAATTTACTTTTTCCTATCACCTTAAGTTTTTCGGATGAGTGGTGATTTAACACATTTATGTAAATTTCTTTTTTGGCAGAGTTTGAGATCTTGGCATTTCCTTGCAATCAGTTTGCAGGACAAGAACCAGGAAACAGTGAAAAAATTCAGGAAGTTGTGTGCACAATGTTTAAAGCTGAATTCCCAATTTTCGAGAAGGTAATTGAACATGTTTTCTTCAGCAAAAGAGTAAAAAATTAACCATGTTTTCTTCAGCAGTCCATATATGAAGTTACACTCTGCAAATTGATTATTCCTTGTGTGGCAAACACAAAAATTGTGACATTTCTCTCCAAACATTCCCAACTTACTTTTGCCTATTAAGCGGAAAATCTTATCTTTCTGCTTATGTTATACATCTAGTAAACATTCTTTTCTTGGGATGGGTTCTAACTTTGACATCCCATCAGCCAAAAAGCGATTTGATATTGATAACAATTCTGTTATTGTCTCTTTGTAGCAACTTTTGTGATACGTTCAGAATTTTAGGGCTTAGGTGGCAGTACACGTGGCATTACCGAATTCCCAAGACAACAGTGAATAAGGAGTATAATCTCCATATATTATTTCCTTAAATGTTTTAACTAATAAGGAATGTATTTTCCATTAGTTTAGTTCATTCTTAGTTTATTTTTCTGCATTATGTTATGACGGCTAGACCTAATGATTATGGCTTATGACCTAGCCGTCTTATATATAAGTGTAACCCTAATCAATAAAATATCATGCTGAATATTATAAAAACCTATAACCTTTGTTGGTATCTTTGGAGGTCACGGCTCCCTTGAAGTAGTCATTAGAGATCACAGCTCTCTCGAAATAGCCCATTTTCCTTTTCTTTTATTCTTTTTTTATTATTATTATTATTTGATTGCATCATTTTGCCTCAAAGAAGGTTTTTTCTTTTTCTTTTTTTCTTTGGAATTAAGAAATGCATGCTAATTTTTGTTAAATGTATCATCTTTGTAATTATAGATTGAGGTGAATGGGAAGAATGCAGCACCCATTTACAAGTTCCTCAAATCACAGAAAGGGGGAATATTTGGAGATGGCATAAAATGGAACTTCACAAAGTTTCTAGTGAACAAAGAAGGAAAGGTTGTGGAGAGATATGCACCAACCACATCACCTCTTAAAATTGAGGTTAGAACAAATATATTCCCTTCTTTTTTTTTTGTTCATATTTGATTATGCCCAAAACTGTAGAGTGCAGCTGATTGTTATTTCATTCCCTCTTGCAGAAAGACATCCAGAATCTATTGGAATCATCTTAATTACCAAGGTTTGACGCCGTAATTTATGTTTTACATTGGTGTTAAAAAAAATGTGTTCTGTAATAATCTATTGGATACCTGGTGAGTTCGTATACGGAATAGATGTTGTTGCAGAGTAGTTTTGCTGGGATGTTATAGGGTTTTGGCTTTTAGACCATAGTGGCCTATTCTTTATCTTCATGTTCCCACTGAACCAAAAGTTAGTTTCTTTTCATTTATCAATTCTTTCTTTCACTTCACAAGCGAAAGAAGTAGGTTTCAATTAATTTGCTGCCTTGTTGGAAAACCTTGTGTACATGCCAGAACTCTCTCTCAACACTCATTCATTCACTCACACAAACACATACGTACCAACTCATCTGGCTCTTTTCTAGAGAGTTTTGATCCTCCTCCCCCAAAACATATCTTCTTTACCAAGAAAAAGAAATCATCATTAATGGAGTTTCACTCTCTAAATATGAATGTGAGGATATTTTTTAATTTATTGAATATGTCTTGCCATTCAACCCGAATTCAATTATGATCAGCATCCAAAATGCATATCAGTGCTTCCAATATTGGTAGCTACTGGATTATTTTTCTTAGAGCAGCCTAGAAAGTTGTTGGAGAAAGTATTGCATACCTACATAGGGATGCCTCTCATAGAACTTCACTTATTCCCCCAGTCAGAAAATTATAATAAAATCCCATCACTTGATTGTACCTCTTTTGTTTTTCTTTTGCAGGACATGCATATCGACTCTCAGATGTCCTTGGAGTACGTGGGTCAGAGGACTGCAACATACTTGTGTGAAGTTAAATAATATTGAAAGTCTTTCTTAATGTAATCTTCTTCATGGTGTTTTTCTGCTTGTGGTTTAATTGTTTAGAATAATAAACACACAAAGAATAGATAATTTTATTTGTTCAGAATGGATGAGACCTTCATATTCTTCTAAAAAATCTCCAAACTTAAATCTAGGAAGATTTTGTTTTTTCATAATGTGAAATAATTCATGCTTACTTCCATATTTTTCAGGAAACATGATTTTATTTTTATTTTTATTTTTTATATATAAATTGTTCTATTAGATGATTTTACCTTAACATGGATGGATATGTTTACCTAAATGGGTCTCCGACTATCATGGAGGAAAATAGTCAGTAACAATGTTTTACATGAATCTCTCCCTTGATATTATGGATGTGCATTGCGTGGACATTGGACAAGGAGAGGCTCCTTGTCCTCCATTGATAAACAGAGCCGGTATCATTTTCACTGTATGACTGTTAAAAAAAAATTACAGTTGGTTATAATGATCAAGACAGGTGGCAGGTGCAATCACCTATTGAAATTTGAATAACACTTATTATGATAATTAAAGATGTCATGTTATTAAAGAAACTGAAGATACAGTTTTATTTTAAAAAATAAAAAATAATAATAATTGTATTCAGATATAAATCTCCGGTCGGGTTTCTAAAACCCGCTTCTAAGTTTTGTCCCAAAAGATTCAATTGACTGTTGAGCTGACACGTATGGGAAGTCGACAAGTTGGGCCGGCTATGATCGGAAACTGTGGGTTGGGTTGGATCCAATGCATATTTGCAGTTTTGCACACCCGAAACATAAGAAATTTAACACATCAATTTTATTTATTTTTTAATTAAAAAAAATTGCGAATAATATTAACTAGACTACAATATATCTTAAGATTAAGCTTTCATATAATTCTTAAGGCATTTTATAGAGTATATTTCTTCAAATTTCATCTATTTCTTTTTAAATTAAATAATAAAAATTCTATCATATCAACATTTATCATTTTATTGTTTATTATATTTATCATGTTGAGCACTAGGATTTGATGCCCGACTTATAAATCGGAATGTTATCGTGCTTGTTAAAAGCATGCCATTAGTGGACGACATCAATTTCAAAAGTTTGTAGGAGTGCTAATTTTGTAGGGACATAAATTTTTTACAAACCAATTTATAAGAAATTTTATACAAATTATAATTAAAATTTATACGTATCCATTGACACGTGAGAAATATATTTTGTTTTAATAGCATGTGTTTCTCACATGTTGTTTTAATAGTATTAATAAAAAATAAATGTGCTTTTCACGTGTTAAAGAATACATGTCACTCTTATATGTAGGTTATTTACCACACCGTATTACCAAATGGATTGCTTTCTTATCAGTCTTATAAAATTCCTACTTCCTTCAATTTTCATCCTCTATTAGGATTAAAAGTGGAAAACACTCTCCTTGATCTCCCTTATCCTTTCTCTTATTGTTGCTAAAAAAGAAGTATGAGGTGAAGAGACCAAAAACTTGGTGTGTTTTGCCAATATAATAGAATACAAATGATTTGAGGTAATAAATGTAATAAAGAATAAAAGAATAAATAAAGTTATATAATAAAAGGGTTAAAGACATATTTACTACGCGTAGTTTAAAAATTTTATTTTATTTTTACCTTAATTTCATTTCGCTTTACAAATTTTATATGGGTTTTGAAATAAGATTGACTTGGTACTTTTCTTTATTTTTTTGCCCAAATTTTAACGGGCTGCCACGTGTTAACCAACTAGGGTTGACACGTGGCATAATAAAAAAAAAACCTTTAAAAATTAATTTAAAAATTAAAAATAAAAAACTTTAAAAAATAAAATTATTAAAACTTTAAAAAATTAATAAAAAGAGGGGGACTCAGCCACCCTTTTGGCTAGCCATGGGGTGGTTAGGCCACCCTTATGGCCTTTATATATATATATATATATAGGAAAATGCCCTTGGAGGTGGCCAAGGCCACGGGGGCGGTTTGGCCACCCCCAAGTGCCAAAACCCATTTCACTTTCTCTATATCTCCCTCTCTCTTTTTAATTTTTGAAGTTTTATTAATTTTTATTTTATTAATTAATTTTTAAAGTTTTTTTATTATTTTATTTTTTATATTGTGCCACGTGTCAACCCTCATTGGTTGACAAGTAGCAATCAGTTAAAATTTAGATGAAAAAATAACGGAGGTATCAAGTCAGTATTTTTTCAAAATTCAGGTACCATCTGTGAAGTAAAATGAAATTGAAATACCAAATAATAAAGTTTTTAAACCACATGTACTAAATATATATTTAATCCTAAAATAAAATTTGAGAAAAAACTTAAAAAAGCCCTATGAACTAATAATCATTTTTAAAATAGCCCAATTTAAGTGACAAGTGTGTTAAAGCGATACATCAAATTATTAAAGTGTGTCAAAAATATAAATTTTTTATTATATTCCTATAATTTCCTTGTTATTCTAAAAACTAAAATATACTACTTTTTTCAAACAAGAAATAAAAGGAAAAAAAAAAAAAAAAACACAATCGGGTGGATTAATACCTCAAAAGAAATTATCTTTTAGGATAAATACAAAATCAGTCAATATAATTAGCATAAAATACAAATCGTTCTTTGTAATATAAAAAATAATTTAGAGGTCCTCATAATAGACCAAATTAATGATTTAATATCTGCAGTAAAATTCTATCAAAACACTTGACGAATTTTGTTAGTGTGTTCCATCAGCATGACAATACATGTCTCTATTAATAAAATAAATATTAATAATATATTTAAAATATAAAACTTAAAAATTGAAAAATTAATTTTTTTTGGTAAAATAATTACTTATAGATTGATGGGAAGTAGTACGTGGCATTATCACGTCAAATACGATCACATTTAATTATTTAATAAATCAATTCGTAAGAGATTAGCTGCACTCTTTGATATTTAAAAGAATGTAGAAAATGCTACTCAAATATTTTTCAACTTTTTTATCAAAATATATATAATATTTATATATATTTCAACTCCCGTTAAATATAGTACAACTCTACAAGACTCCTCGACCCGTAGCATATTGCACGCGCGAATCAAAATTCAGACCATCGCTCTGTCTCCTCGACCCGACCCTCTTTCCCATCCATATATATACACAAAACCACGTCCGCAGTCGCTTGCGTAGAATCTCCAAACCCTGACTCCCTCTCTCTCCCTCTCTCTCTCTCTCCCACTCTACTTCCGCCATGGACGAAGTGTGCGAAGGGAAGGACTTCTCCTTCCCCAAATACGAGGAGAAGATCCTCGAGCTGTGGACGGAGATAAAGGCCTTCGAGACCCAGCTGGAGCGCACCAAGGACCAGCCTGAGTACATCTTCTATGACGGGCCTCCCTTCGCCACGGGGCTCCCGCATTACGGCCACATCCTCGCCGGCACCATAAAGGACATTGTTACCCGCTACCAGTCTATGAACGGCTATCACGTCACTCGCCGCTTCGGCTGGGACTGCCACGGTCTGCCCGTCGAGAACGAGATCGACCGCCGCCTCAACATCAAGAAGCGCGAGGACGTCTTGAACTTGGGTATTGATAAGTACAACGAGGAGTGCAGGAGCATTGTCACGAGGTGAGGAAGGTTTTTGATGTTCATTTCTTAGTTTTTTGATTCGGGAATTTGAATCGTTGTCGCACATTTCGTTATTCATTCTTGCTTTTTGGTTGATAGGTATGTGGAGGAGTGGGAGAAGATTGTGTGGCGGACAGGGCGGTGGATTGATTTCAAGAATGATTACAAGACGATGGACTTGAAATTCATGGAGAGTGTGTGGTGGGTCTTTGCGCAGCTTTACAACAAGGGTCTTGTGTATAAGGGTTTCAAGGTCAGTTTGGAGTATCTTTTGCTGTATTGATTTTTGGGAACTGGTTATGAAGTGTTTATCTGTTTGTTGTTTATTTACTTCTAATGAAGGAGTATGGTTAATAAATTAGGTAGTGATTCTAGTGAAGGTGTTAATGTATATGCTTCTTTATGTTCTAGTGGTTGCTGAGAAGAAGTCGAAGTTTTGAGTTTCATTCTTTTAGTTATTTCCTTTGAGTCAGCTAGGTGTTTAACTCAAATGCATCTAAATAAGAGAGCATTATATTTCTCATATTTTCTTACATTTTCTGAGGCTAAAAGAGATATTTTTGAGATGAAATTGCTTATTTTATTTTTTCTGGTGTTTGGCCACAAGTGGATTATAATTTTCTGGATGGGTTTTAAAGTTTTAAAGTAGGTTAAATTTATGCCTATGTATTTTCGTTTTGTTTTGTTTTGTTTTTTACAGGTCATGCCATACAGCACTGGTTGCAAGACACCTCTATCTAATTTTGAAGCCGGTCAGGAATATCGGGTTTGTGATCTGAAACCTCTGTTTACCGTTCATATTTAGATGTGGGTTGTTCAACTGTTATTATGTACATTTCATCTGTACATTTTGTTCCGTGATTGATGGCCATGGCCAACCAGTCAATTTGGTGAATTGTAGGATCTGGCAACTGTTGCCCTTGAACTACCATTTGGGTTTTAAAGACCAACTGTTATGGCCATTTTTTCTATTATTCGTACAATCTTGATTTCTGAGAATTTCAGCTATATCTAACTTTCCTGGAGTGACACAGGATGTGCCTGACCCTGAAATAATGCTGGCTTTTCCAATAATTGGCGATCCACATAAGGCAGCCTTTGTGGCTTGGACAACGACTCCATGGACCCTTCCTAGTAATCTTGCCCTTTGTGTCAATGCAAATTTTGTCTATGTGAAGGTCAGTTTAGTATGTTTTGTCAACCTGTATATTGGATTCTGTGATAAACTGTTCACACAACTAGATTGAACATTATAATATAATTTTTGCAAATACAACCTTAAGAATGAAGTCATTATACTGGTTGTTATTGTTTTGGGTTAAAAAAAAAAGCTCTTAATAGTTGAATGACACTCAGTTTTTCGCTTCATTTCTTATTGGCTTGGGCTGGGATCGAAAGACAGCTTTTTGAAGCTTTTCTGAATGAACTTGGATCGTTGGAGGCCCATGCCTTAAGGCCTCAAGCTTATTTATCTGTGCTTTATTTTTTTTTTAAATATTTTTTTGATAAGTAAGTAAAATATATATATATATGGTGTTTATCAAGTTAATTGATGGTTTCAATATCATTTAAACTATTATGAACAAATCTTAGAGTAGTGTGCTTACTGATTATATTTAACGCAATTAAAGATTTCAATAGCTTTTTTTTTTTTTTTTTTTTTTTTTATTTTAAAAAAAAAAATGTCATATCATTGAAAAAGCCTAGAGGGGCGCAACCCTAGTATACTGGAAGTATACAAGAGTTCCCCTAAAGTGAGGAATCAAAAGAGCATGAATTTTTAAAAACTCTACAAAAGTAACACGACTTGGGCTATGATGAGCCGGTACCCATACAAATAAAGTATTAAGCACATTTCGACGCAACTCCAACACCGGTGTTTCTACATCTTCAAATTGCCGAGCATTCCTCTCACGTTAAAGACCCCACATTACACATAAAGGAACCTACTTCTAAATTGTCTTACGTTGACCACATCCCAGCTAATTGCTGTAGCTACTCAACAAATTCAGCATCTGTCACGGCATAACCCACTCCACCCCAAACAAATTAAGAAAGTAGCTCCATATATCTCGTGCAACATCGCAATGAAGTAAGAGGTGGTCAATGGATTTCCCATTCTTCTTGCACATACAACACCACTTAACTACCACGATATTTCGCCTACGCAAATTGTCATGCGTCAAAATTTTTCTTAAGGCTGCTGTCCACACAAAAAACGACACCTTCGATGGAGCCTTAACATGCCAAATACTCTTCCAAGGAAATGAAGAACCTTCTTGGCTAGCTAAGACTTTACAGAATGACATCACTTCAAAGTGCCCCCTCTTGGCAAGGCTCTAAACTAACTTGTCCTCCGCTCCGTGTCGAATCGGATGAAAATACAACCTCACATAAAGAGAAAGGACCTCTCCACTTCCCAATCTTGGACTAGGCGCGCAAAGATAACATTTCCATTGTGTAACTCCATCTTGAACAGACAAGTTATCTACCACCCATGCATCTTTATATCGAGCAATACTGAACAAACCTGGATAACAAAGCTTCAACGGACTATCCCCGCACCATATGTCAAGCCAAAACCGGATATTATACCCATTCCCCACCTCTCAGTAGCCCTTTTATAGGCACAGTTTTGCATATATTCTTTTTAGTTGTAATTAAGATTGTTGCTGTGTAATGGTTGCCTGTTTTCTCTGTTTCATGTCATTAATTTTTTATTTAGCTTATATTCATTGGGAGTTCTTTTGTTATATATTACTATGGTCTCTAATCTGAGGTGAGAAAGAATACCAGGTTCGCAACAAGTACTCTGGAAAAGTGTACGTGGTTGCTGAATCTCGTTTGTCAGCTCTTCCTAATGAGAAACCGAAACCAAATATGACAAATGGATCTGTTGATGACTCAAAACAATCAAAGCCAAAGACCAAGGGATCCTCAAGTGGTAAAACTGGAGATGTGGTGGATTCTTATGAACTATTGGAGAAAGTCTCAGGGGCTTCTCTGGTGGGAATGAAGTGAGCACTACTGTTACTTTCTATTATTCATAGTTACTATTAGTTTCCAGATGATTACTGCTGTTTTTGGGAATTATTTTTCAGTAAAATATGATTTCATCGAGGGCTTTTGAAGGGGTACTGAATCTTTAAGAATGTGTACTGCAGATATGAACCATTGTTTGATTATTTTATGGAGTTCTCTGACTCTGCATTTAGAGTTATTGCCGACAACTACGTTACCGATGACAGTGGTACTGGAATAGTGCATTGTGCACCCGCATTTGGTGAAGATGATTATCGTGTTTGCAGTGAAAATCAAGTGATAAACAAGGTTTTTCTTTTTGATGCACTTAATGCAGCAAACTTTGTGTTTTTAATCTTGTGATTTAGTACAGTCGGATGAGCTTGTTTCTGTTCCATGTAGTCCTGACTTTGACATTGTAGAAAATAAGGCCTTAAAGTTTGGTGTTATCGCATTTCTGGTTCAATCTCTCTGTTGAAAATATATTGTTCTTTTGCTGTATTTGCTGTACTTTTGGTGGTTGTGATTATGTATATCTAATTTGTGCTTGCATATTATTTTGTTAAACATCTTCCTTTTGCATTCTATTCTTCTGTATTTCCTATTCATGCACTTGTTCTCTAGATGTGTTCTTAAAACTTATTGGCTATTTTTGTTAATGCGTTTTAGAGGACATTTTTTGTTTTTAGTTTGAAAAAATTTTCTGATGTGACATAAAGGAGAAAACTATTTTTGTGTTTTTAGGAGTGTTTTTATTTCTCCAATTAATGTTTTTGTTTTGAGAAGAGAAAAACAAAGGACAAAAGATAGAAGTTTTAACAAACAGATCCATCGGATTTGTTCCCTATCCTTTACCTTCTTGCCTCCTTCACTTCAGATTTGGTTAGCTATGGGTGGACTTAAATAGATCGTGGTTGTGTTTTTTATCTTTTTTTTTTTGCTTAAATCATCACATTGAGGAAGCAATATATTATGAGGGAGGAGAAATGGTAGTTGGAGAGATCTCTCCTGTGTAGGTGTGTATTGTGCAAGAGATTGTGTGAGAGAGAGAGAGAGAGGGAGAGAGAGAGAGAGAGAGTTTAACCTTGACCTTTGATAACTAAAGCCTTTTAAAAAAATTCTATGATGGTGATTTATAACAATACTCAACAGTGAGGGGATTCTGTCTAACCTTGGCCTTTGTATAATCAAAGCCTTTTGAAAAAAATAAACATGGAAACTACGCTGATGGTATTAACCAATGCTCAGTTGCTACTTAGTTAATCAGTTGTCTGGCCATATTTTTGGTTTGTTTTTCTCTGCTGGCCACTTTTTTGGCTGATTTCTTTTTATATAGGTCATTAACTAGAATGGATCGCAAGTCAAGAGCATCTGTGTTATTTGCATCAGCATAGATTTGCTGCAAATCCTAAGCTTTACATGATGGAGTCTTCTGTTGACCAGGCCTTATGTTTATTAATGTTCAGTTTGTGAAATGTGGCCACTTCCCCCATTTTGTTATAACTGAGATTCTGGTGCTCTATGATTTGCATTGTTTCATACAATTGTTTTTGGAAGTTTTTATTGACATTTATGTCCATGGAGAATTTGGCGCACACATGTACATGTATATATTTTCCTACCTAGCCTCCAGTTGCTTAAGGTTTTCCTTTGTTTGTTGTCTTGTAGGGAGAAAACTTGATTGTAGCAGTTGATGATGATGGCTGCTTTACCTCAAAAATTACCGACTTCAGTGGGCAGTATGTCAAGGATGCAGATAAGAACATTATTGAAGCGATTAAGGTATGGTTTATATAAACTTTATTATGAGATTGCTTATACACTGACAATGATCATATGAGTGTGGGTAATCGATCTGAAACTTAGTTAGTGGTTGTTTCGTTATAATATTTAATAAATGTCTTGCAGCTGTACCAATTGGTTTATTTGTATCATATCCTGAATCCTATATTTGTCATCAAAGAATCAAGTATCATCATCTATTCCTGTATCATTGTTAATAATGTTTAAAAGAGAAGTTTGAAATAAAAAGTTGTGTGGGATGTAAAATTTTATGCTCACTGTTTCATTTTTACATGCTTCCCCCCCCCCCCCCCCCCACACACACACACAGAGATATATATATATAGATATATTTGTTCTTTTTCTCTTTTTGTTCTGTTGTGATTCCTTTTGTTTGCTCAGGCAAAAGGCCGCCTTGTTAAGACTGGAACCTTTACGCATTCTTATCCCTTTTGCCCGAGATCCAAAACTCCTCTGATTTATCGAGCTGTTCCAAGCTGGTAAGTGCATATTTACCAAGCCTTCTCTTTTACCTTATCTCCAGTTATATTAAAGCTATGGCCCAATTTTCATTAAACTGAAATGTTTGATTCATCAAAATAGTTTTGTTTTAGTCTTATATGTTGTCAATTTTATTTCTTGTCCCCATTTGCAGTGGGATCAGGGTACTCAAATCTAAAAGAAACTTTGGATGTTAGGATGTTATTACCTGTACTCATTGGCCACTATAGACTGCAGTATAGGTTTTTGGATGCTTCGGCTATAAATTCAGTCTTTCTGCTGACAATTTATGAGGCCAAACTTTGGGGATATGTCGGTTTTTTGTTTTTAAACGATATCCAAATTTATTGAGCCAAAAAGCTGCTACATCTCATAGGCCTGCAATGTTCTTTCTCACCTGCATGCTGGTGCTCATTCCTTCTACATGTGTCTGCGGACACCACCAAACTGTCCCATGCTTTGTTGGTGCTACTTTCTCTTTTTGGCTCATAGAACTTGTACCAAGTGAAAACGATATAACAAAATGTATGAAACACAAAAATGTTGGATGGGACATTTATATGCATTTTCTTATAAGTGTTCAAACTGATTGTAAACCAAGCATAATTCAAGTCAATGAAAACAAAATGTTTGACTAAATAAATAAACAAGTCACAACATTCTCTAATTTATCTTAAACTTTTACTTGTAATTGGTTATTAAACTTGGTTTCACGGTAGGCGGTGTTTAATCCCCTCATTAAATACATAATAATCCATGTGGATGCTTGCACTAGGAGTGGGCATTGATCTGTGTGGTGCTTGCACTACAAGGGTTGAAAGCTGAAAAAATGATCTTTGACACTGCTTTCGCCATCCGGCATTTCTGAGCCAAGCTAAGCTGAACAAGTTGGCTTGGAAGCTCAGAAGTGGTTTGGGATTTTATGTTTTTAACATAGATCAAGAAACCAGTTATGTTCGTCTTTCTTTGTCTTTGACAAAGAATTTTGGGAAAATCTTGGTTGAGGAACAAACCCTAGAGATGAAAGATGTCGGAGTTGGGGGAGAGAAGAGTCGAAAGAGTGGCAAAGATCGGATGAGGGAGTCGAAACAGTGCAAAGATGGAGGGTTTCAGGGAAAATGAATATGTTGTTGACACAAAATGACATCCGACATCCGGCCTGACTTTTTTTGGAAGTTAGAAAAACATGCCGAAATCCAACCCGCCCCTATTCGAAAGTTGGCTCGAGCAAGTCAGAACTAGGTTGGGGTGGGTTGGATGTTGGGTTTTCAGGCTTTTGAACAACCCTAGCCTGCACATGCTCATATCCATGGCACTTTCACGAGGATGCCGTATAAAAGGGATTGTTGGAGTGATCAAATAAGTTATATCGTCTATCTCAAATTAAGATCTTAGAGAATTAAATGAGCACCTTTCTCCATTATTTTTGTCAATTTCTCAATTGAAGTGATTGTTTTAAGAACTTAGGGTAGACAAAGGTAAATAACATGGTTAGGTCGAGTGGTAAAGTCTAATTGCTGAATATGTTTCAAAAGTTAGTGTAGATAGATGGAGCATGGCTAGTCTTAGTGACTTGGAGAACCTGGTCTGGCCATGATCTTGATGTTATACCTTGGTAGGACCCAACTTACTTAAGATAAATGAGGTGTTATGGAATATGTTTGCAAGTTGGGATGGGTAAATGGTTATGGAGATATGCTATGGAGAGAAATGCTTTTTGGAGAAAGGTGGTGGATGTCAAATATGGTAGTTTGAGGGGTGGTTGGTGTTCTAAGGAGGTGGGGGGTTCTTATGGGTTTGGCGTGTGGAAAAGTATTAGGAGGGGATGGGATACTTTTGCTGCGCATGTGAGATATGAGATCGGGAATGGTTCGAAAGTTCTGTTTTGGCATGATGTTTGGTGTGGGGAAACTCCCTTGAAGATCCTCTTTCCAGATTTGTTCCTGATTGCCCGAAATAAGGATGCTTGGGTGGAGGATATCATGCAGAGACAAAATGACACCATCTTATGGAATATGGTCTTTTCTCGTTCAGTTCATGATTGGGAGGTCGAAGTGGTTAGTAGGTTCTTTGGGATGTTGTATTCCCTCAAAGTTAGCAGCGAGGGCGAGGATAAGTTGTGTTGGGTGCCAGCGAGAAAGAAATCTTTTGAGGTTAAGTCATTCTATAAGTTGTTGTCTAGTCCTACTCAGTCTTCTTTTCCGTGGAAAAGTATTTGGAAAGTTAATGTTCCCTCGAGAGTGGCTTTCTTTGTTTGGACGGCTACTTTAGGGAAATCTTTAACTTTGGATAACCTTCGTAAGAGAAACATTATTGTCATGGATTGGTGTTCTATGTGTAAGACAACTGGAGAATCTATTGATCATTTGTTTCTGCATTGTATGGTGGCTACAGATTTGTGGAGGGCTCTGCTGCAATTGTTTGGGGTGGAGTGGGTTATGCCGGGGTCGGTGATAGACATGTTGGGGAGTTGGAGGGGCCAGAAGGGTAATCGGACTGCGATTCAAATTTGGCGCATGGCTCCGTTGTGTTTGATGTGGTGCGTTTGGAGGGAACGGAATGCTCGCTGTTTTGAAAATTGTGAGACTTCTTTGGTGAATCTGAAGAGAAAGATGCTTCAAATGCTGTTTTTGTGGAAAGATAGATTTAAGTTATTGTATGATTGTTCCTATTTAGATTTCTTAGATAGATGTTCTCTATGTTCTTTTCATTAGGGGTTCCGTGTATACTTCCTGTGTACTTTGGGTGGCGCCCCTTTGCGCCTTTTTTATATATTTTACTTATCAAAAAAAAAAAATGTTTGCAAATGTTGCGTGGCATGAAAGTTTGCACCTTAAAAAATGAGATTTTTTTTTTTTTTTGAAGTTATCCAATGTCATAAAGAAGCGTAAAGGGTCACAACCCAAGTACATGAGAGCTATATACGAGAAACACCCGATTAAGAAAAATAAGAGCACATAACAAGAAATTCCAAGAACTTAGGGAAGTGATAACAATTGTAAGCAACCATCCAAACATAAAGAGATTTGAACATAATGGCTTTCAAGTCTATCATCGTCCTCACAATCTTTGAAGTTTCGAGCATTGCGTTCTCTCTGAATATGCCACATTAAGCACAAAGGAATCATCTTCCAAAACTTGTATATTGCAGCGGCTTCAAAAACTGACCTCTCCAAAAAGACAGAAGATCGATTCCCACAAATCTCTGGCTACTTCGTACTGGAGCGAAAGATGATTAGTGGTCTCCTTGCTCTTTTTACACATATAATACTAATCCACCACTGTGATGTGCCTCTTTCTCAAGTTAATCATAGTTAGAATCTTCCCTAAAGTTGTCGACCATACAAAGAATACCACTCTCGAGGGAGCCTTATTTCTCCAAATACTCTTCCAAGGAAAGGGAGAGTCCATGAGGGGAATTAGCGCATTATAATAAGATTTGACCTCAAAAACTTGTCTTTTATACTCTCCACCTCGTCGTCTTAACCTAAGAGAATACAAAAGATTAAAAAACGAGGTAATTGATTCCACCTCCCAATTATGCACTACTCTGATAAAGGTGATGTTCCATTGAACGGTGTCGTCATAAGAACTACAAAAGATCTGGCACCAAAGCCTCCTTAAAGCGAGATATACTAAACATCTCTAAGAAGGCAACCTTTAAGTTTGATTCCCACACCAAAGATCAGGCCAAAATTTGATATTTCATCCATGACCCGCCTCAAATCTAATAAATCTAGAGAAATCCCCCCACTCCCTCCTAATAGTTTTCCACACTTGACCCCGAAAGACCCATTAATTGCATTAGAACACCACCCTCCTCACATGCTATAATATTTACCTTCCAATCGATCACCACAGAGCCTCTCTCTCGTGGTGTAATGCCATAACCACCTCCCCAACAAAGCTTGGTTAAAAAGAAGCAACTTTTTAGCCCCCAAACCACCTGAGTGTATCTGAGTGCAAATCTCTAACCAACTTATTGGATGGGATTTGAATTCATTACCGACTCCGCCCCTCAAGAAATTCTGCTAAAGTTTCTCAATACGATTAGCAACACCAATATGAATGGGGAAAAGGGACAAGTACTAAGTAGGCAAATTAGAAGAGTGTTTTTTGCATGGACAATTGCCCTAGGGAAGATTGTTGCCATGGATAACCTTAAAAACCTACATGTCATTGTGGTTGACTGATGTTCTAAGTGTAAGAGGGGTGGAGAGTTTGTGAATCATCTTCTATTCCATTGTGAGATTGCTAGTACCTTATGGAATGCTATTTTCAGCTGTGTTGGGTTAGGTTTGGTTATGCCTAAAAGAGTAGCAGATCTTCTCGCTAGTCGGAGAGCAGTGTGCGACAGTCCTTAGGGTGCAATGATGTGGAAGATGGTTCTATGGTGTCTATTGTGGTGTCTTTGGAAGGAAATAAATGGTAGAAGTTTTGAGAACTGCGAGAGAATGGTGGTGCAATTAAAGTCTTTCTTTTTTCAAAACTATTTTCTACTGGACAATTGCTCTAAATCTTAATGTGCTTAGTTTTCATGTTTTTCTTAACCTTCTTTTTCTTTCTAGTTAGGCGTTTCTTGTATACATGATGCGTACTTGGGTTGCACCTATTGTGCTTTTCAATGATATCTTGTTTATTTATTAGGGAAAAAAAAATCAAAGTGATGCTACCACCCTAAGACAAATAAAGCTGCTTTCAACCAGCCAAACGACGTTCCATCTTTTCAAAGACACCATCCCATATTGATTCAGGCTTGAAAGAAGCCTCAAGGAAAGACTTGGGTACTTCATAGGTAAGGAGGAAACCCTACAACCAAGGATATGAGCCATGCCTTCAACATCTTCCATAGCTCTAGTAAGTACTAGCTTTTCAAACACAAGATAACTTCAAAGCATAAGAAAAAACGATGCAGATGATGAAGGTGATCAAGGTTTACCTCACAAAAGATCAAGTGTCATATGCAAATAGGAGATGAGACAAAAAGCGCTCATCATTATTCTTAGACTCCACCGAAAAACTTGATAAGAGCTCCTTATGCACAGTAACATGCATCATTCTACTCAGCCTCCATAACAAAAAAAAGAAAAGAAAAAAAAGAAGGGATAAATGATCCCCTTTCTTAGGCATGAGAGCTATTGAAGAAGCCAATGGGAGTTCCATTAATCAAAATAGAGAAGCGTACTGTGGAAATATAATGTGCTAACCACTCGCACCATTTTCCCTCAAAATCACATTTTCTCAACATATACAGTAGGGACCCCCAATTAATAGGATCATAAGCCTTCTCTATGTCCAATTTACAGAGTGCACCTAGTTTCTCTAATCTGATTCTACTGTTAAGGCATTCATTGGCAATAAGGACAGTCTAAAATCTATCTCCCCATGATGAAAGTGTTCAGAGTCTTGGAAATAACCTTCTCCAAAACACTTTTCAGCCTGTTAGCTAGGACTTTGGAAATAATTATATAGACGCAACCCACCATGTAACACCCTAGTCTCATATTGGGAAGATGAGTAGCCCAATAAGAGACATTCATGAGTGTCAAGTCCCACTTTGCTTACTTACTAGATGGAATTGGGATTTTTAGGTCATTCTAAGGAAGTTCCAAAATTGATTAGTCTTTTTGGGGTGATAACGCAGATGTGGCTAGCGTTTTTTCATGTTCCGTTACAAATGGTATCAAAGCAGAGGTCCTGAGTTCGAACAATGTTTCCTTCATTTACCTCACATTTTAATTAAATATTTCACGTGTTGGGGGGAGTGTTAAAGTATTAATTAAATGATTAAATTTACCCCTTCCCACCAGCTTAAGCTTTTGGGATAAGTGGTGATATAACATGATATTAGAGCCACCTAGTAATGCCATGCGGTACTGTCAGCACCGCATGACGTGGCCCTAACGAGGGCGTTAGTGATTTAAAGAGAGGGGGGGGGGGGGGGGGTTGTAACACTTAGGTCCCATATTAGGAAGATGAGTAGCCCACATAGAGAGTGAGTGATTTATATGAAACATTCATGGGTGCTAAGTTCTGAAATTGTGATTTGTAACTGATTCTAGGGAAGCTTCAAAATTGACTAGTCCTTAAATTGTTGGTTTTTGCTATGTGCCTCTGTCTCTGATCTAGCGTCAAAGTGGTTGGAGAATTTTTGCTATGGGAAGCCCATGCTTAAATTTATTTGTTTGATTTTTTTTCCCTATTACTTGGTTTGCTGCATGGCATCCTGTAAACGTGAACTTTTATCCTAGACTTCATGCTTGCATGGAAACATCCAAGTTGCAAAGTGTGGAGAGAAATTGCAGCAGCTAAGCCTTACCGTGAGAAGCTTCATTCAGGGGGGATGTCAATACTTGCACTTTAAATCATGAAAGCATTTTAAAAGGAAGTAACCTATTGTGACTAAAACAATCATAAATAATAAATTTGGGGTGGATGTATGCTACATGTTCACTAAAGTTATATGGACAATTATCCGTTGTGAATGGAAGACAAAAAGCTGACGAGGGGTTAGCAATTTTGCTTTGTAATTCACTGTATATATGGGGAGAGTGGGGCTGCAGTTTATGTTGCTATTTACCGTCTTCTTGGGATGCATTGTGATGCTATTTCTCCTGTTTGTTCTCCTTTTGATAAGTGGAAGCAGTGTTTTCATGATACTCTTAGGGGTACAGGCTCACTACCTGTCACTTTTAAGTTAATAATACTTAATATGATGTCTCTAATTTTCCTTTTATTTCTTGTAATTGTGTGTGTGTGTGTTGTGTGTTTTGAATGCTTGCCTTCTTCCTAATTGAGCTAGACCATGTTTGTCTAGGTTCGTTAAAGTAGAAGAGTTGAAAGAGCAATTGTTAGAAAACAACAGGCAGACTTACTGGGTTCCTGATTTTGTGAAGGTAATATATCTCTCCCTGCTAACAACGCTGTTGGCTTCTTAATAATGGTTTTTTTTGTTGCTTTGGGGTTTTTTTTTTTTGGGGGGGGGGGGGGGGGGGGTGTGGTTGGGGTAAGGCTATATGTGAGGGTATATTTCTTTAATGTTTGCTTCTTACGTGTTTGTTGGGGGCTTACCTTTGTTTTTTTGGGTTTTTGGGGCTTTTCTTTGTCTGTTGGCTTTCCTTTTTTTTTTTGTGGGCTAACTGAGTTGTTCCTCTGTATACTTCCTGTGTACTTAGGGCACTTTACGCTTTTTTTAATAAAATCTTCTTATTTATCAAAAAAAGGAGGTAGAGCATCGCTGTCTGCCTTCTCCACTATTTATACGAAAAGTTTTATGCAATATGGAATTGGTATTTGGACAGAATAAGGATAGCTGTTGTATATCGCAAAAATTCTGAAGGTTCATCTTAGATACCTATTTAGCACATCTCACTTTTATGCCTAGTCAAGTGGTATACCTTTTCGCTTGCTGGAAATGGCTTTTTGGTAGGCTTTAGAATGCTTCTATTTAGAAGATAGTTCCGTCTTGCCTTATGTGGTGTCTTTCAGGGGAAAGAAATGATCGGAGTTTTGCCCCTACTACCTTGTTCTTTTTGTCCCTACTACTTAGGCGGCTTCTCTTGTATACTTCTTGTGTACATGAGACGCCTTACGCTTTTAATGATACTTCGATTACTTATAAAAAAGAAGAAATGATTGGAGTTTTGAAAATGGTGGCAGAATTAAATGATTTTTTTTTCTTCAAGACTCTTTACCACTAAAGAGCTGCATTTGGCTTAATTATTTCTAACTTCCATGTTTTTCTTGATATTTTTTCTTTTATTTTAGCTAGGTGTTTCTCTTGTATACTTTCTATATACTTGGGCTGTGCCTTTTGTGCTTTTTAATAAATTGCGTTTAGTTATAAAAAAAAAAAAAAAAAAAAAATTATTACCCCCCCCCCCCCTCCCTTCCCCACAAAAAAAAGAAAAGAAAGAAGCTGATCTACTAGCTTTGCCTTGAAGGCTCAAGGTGTGAAGGGTCATGAATCATGGAGAGATTCGTAATATTATCCTGAATCATAGTATGTAATGGAGTCCTATAGTCTTTGCAATATGCTGTGTTTGGAGAGAAACTGATGTTGAGGAGGTATGTTAAACATTTTGTTGGTTATTCCTTGATATGTGTGTATTACTTAAATGCATTGAATGCCTTCTCAATACTCTTGGGCACCTAGTAGACATGTCTTCACATTATGATGTGGCCTGTAATACAATGGGAAGGACATATATCCTTTTTTTTTTTTCACCTTTTACTGATATCTTGACCCTTTCAGTGTTAGTGATTCCTTCTTTCTTGATGAATAAATTAAAGGCGTTTATGTATCCAAATTTGTACAAGTTAGAATTGGAGAACATTAAATTTTTTGAGGAAAAGCTCATGCTTCTTGTGGCTGAATTTCTATTTTCTTGAACTTTGAATATTCCTTTTATTTATTTATTTATTTATTTTTATGTTTTGTTTTGTTTTGGGAATTCTATATTATTAACGCCTAATATGTGTTTTAGTTTCACTTTCATTAATGTTGTGGATAATAGGCTTAAGTGTCCTTAGTTAGGAAATCCATTTGCTATACAATTTAATCTCTTTTATCTACTCTTTTGTCATGTTATAGGAAAAACGCTTCCACAATTGGCTGGAAAATGCAAGAGACTGGGCTATTAGTCGAAGTAGATTTTGGGGTACTCCTCTTCCAATATGGATTAGTGAGGATGGTGAGGAAGTACTAGTCATGGATTCCATTGAGAAACTCGAAAAGCTTTCTGGCATTAAGGTTTGATCTCTCTCTCTCTCTCAAAATTTATGTATTCCTATCTTTTCATTCTCATGGTAGATTAATTTGGTTAACTACATAAATTAATGCATCCAATCTTAATCAATATGAATTGACTATTTCACTACACAACTTTGTCATATAAGTTCATCTTAATTACTACCCGAAAAAAGTTGGTAATTCTGTGCAACATGATGTGAGTTGGAGGGTTGTCGTTGGAAGTTAATTAGGGAAAACAACAGATTCAATAGGAATTTTATTTCATTTTTTTTGGAGGGTTTGGGGGGGGGGGGGGGGGGGGGGGGGGGTGTCAACTTCTTGTACAAAGTGATACTTGCGTCAATGAGCTACTCTTCTTCGAAAGAGATCAAGGTACTTTTCTTTAAAAGTGATGCTTGTATCATGGTTTACCTTTAAGTTTGATCCCCCCCACCCCCAAACTGTTTCTTTTTCTCATGTTGTGATTGGGAATGTTTTTGGTGGGATGGAGCCAATTTGGGGTTTTTAATTTAATCGTCCCACCATTCCCCCATAGTGTGGAGGAATATAAATGGGTCTGGACACTCTTGAAAGTCACTGTTGCTCCCCCCCCCCCCCCCCCCCCCCCCCCCCCCCCCTCTTCACCGAGAAAAAAGAAAGAGGCCGAGATAAGCCATGATCAATTGAGCTGGAGGCTTACCAAGGTTGGGATTATGAGGTTAATCTATTTAGCAGATGCTAGGGGGAGATGCAAGGATAAAGTTGGTTTGGAAGAGAGTTGGGTGTTTCAATGGTCTTCCTAAGTTGGGCCCCTGAAGAGCCTTGCCTAGGTGTTTGCGAATCTTTACAGTTTGAAGAGCCTTGCGTGTTTCCCTGGAAAAGTGACTGGAAGGTTAAGACCCTGCCTCGCATGGCTTTCTATACATGCATGATAGTTTTGGGTAGAATCCTCACAATGGATAATCTTATTAGGAGGGATTTCATTCTTGTAAATTGGTGTTGCCTAGAGTCTGTTAATCATCTTCTCCTTCAATTTGAGTACACCTATGATCTTTGGCACATGGTTCTCAACATGTTCAGAATTTTATGAGCTATGTCGAGTAACATCCTAGAGCTGCTTCATTGTTGGAAGACTCAAGGGAGGGGTCATTCCAAAGAGTCTATTTGGAACTTTATTCCTTGGTTTTTTATGTGGAGTATTTGGAGAGAAAGGAATTAGCGCCTCTTTGAAGATTGTGAATCCAACGTGTTTTGTTTAAAATCCTCATCTTTGAGATCTCTCTTGGATTGAGCTATAGTCTTTGTTCCTAATTTTGTGTCTCTGAGATTTTGTTTTCTTTTTAGATTTTAGATGCTTGTAGAGTGTTTGCCTTTCTTGTATACTTTTTGTGTAGGAGGGCTTTGTCTTTTTCTATCAGTAAATTATTATTCATAAAAAAGGTCTTTCTTAGGTGGGTTTTTTCTTGCTCCTTTCTCTCTATATTTTTTTTAGGGGGTTGGGGGTGGGTTGTACTTTTTTGGTAAATCCAGTAATAAAGAAGTGTTGGTCGTTGTATAAGGACCTTTTTGGATTTTATTGGTTATATACCAAGAAGCAGCACTAATTGTGTCATAATTGAGGGTAATGGCAGCTCCTTTTGCATTGGATCATGATCTGTTTTGTTTTTGTTTTGCTGTCCAATTTGAATTGCATGTCTTTATTCTATCTAGTACTTCCTGTTGCAAATTCTTTGTCTTCTTGTCTCTTCTCCTCCTCCTTCTCTCTTATCGAGTAATCTATTGTGTACTTCCTGTGAAAAAATGAAAAAGAAGAAAATTAAAATTAAAATTAAAATTAAAAAATGAAATGAAGAAAGAAAACCAAAAGAAACCGTTTCTGTCTTGTGAAATGCTATGATGCTTCAATTCCAATGAGTTTTTAAATTTGATTTCTCTGCTTTTCTGGAGAATATTTTGAAAACATGGATTTTCGCTTATCTCAGTATTACTGCTTTCTATAGGTGGATGATCTGCACCGTCACAAGATTGATCATTTCACCATTCCATCTAGTCGTGGTCCTGAATTTGGTGTGCTTCGGCGTGTAGATGATGTAAGATTTCTGAATCAGGGCTATTCAGCAGATTGCCTAGACTTACATTATTGGGTTCTGCTGTTTTTTCCTTTGGAATTCCATTTTAGATTATCACATAACATTGTTTGGGTTCCTAGCTCATATAAGAGCTCAGTCAAAACCAATAATAATCAAATGTAATTGGTTTTGAATTGAAATACATATGTTTATAACATGTCCCTTGTCTATACATTTGGGGGTTTGTGGCTATGTTGAAATCTGACATAATTCTTTTAATTTTGTAAGATAATGGTCTTATTTGTGTTGCCTTGAGGACCATCTTTTTTTCCTTCCAGCAGCCTATTAGTTACTCCTCTTTGGGCAGTTGTGGCCCTCATTTAGGAGGAATGGAAAGACTTAGGCTTCTCAACTATCAGGGAACAACTATATGCTTTTAGCTCTATAGTTTGTGTCTCATTTGTATATTTCCCCCATGGTATTGGGGTTGCGTTGAAATTTTATGAAATGCTTTTTTCATGTGCCTGACAGGAAAAAAAAAAAAAAAAGAAAGAAGAAAAAAAAAGCATTTTTGCTTTCTTGTGTATCTGTGTAGATGATGGTTAACCGCACCTCTAGTTTGCTACATGGTTTTAATGATAGTTTGTCCTTTTGTCTTTTCAGGTGTTTGATTGTTGGTTTGAGAGTGGGTCCATGCCTTATGCTTATATCCATTATCCTTTTGAGAATGTTGAACTCTTTGAGAAAAACTTTCCTGGGCATTTTGTGGCTGAAGGGCTGGATCAAACTCGTGGATGGTTGGTTTCTTGCTTTTTAGATGCGTCTATTTCATGATACTTCCCAGATTCAAGAATGATGTGAATCCTTGATCTCATAGTAGTTGATTAGTTTCAAATACCATGTCTTAATTGCAGGGATGGTAAACATTGTACCATTTCAAGTGCGAGCCATCCCACTTATTTAAACAAAATGATAATATAATCCTTCAATATCTAATGGGTTTGTTTGTCTTCTTATGATATTGATTACTTAGGGCGTGTTTGGTAAACCTTTTGGTATTTTTTTTTTTGAATAGAAATAAGAAGTGATTGATGTGATATAAAATAGAAAGAAGTTTTGAATTTTTTGTAAGTTGTTAAAAAGTAATTGATGTGATATAAAAAGTTGTTAAGATGTAATTTACGTGATATTAAAAGTGGAATGTTTTGAAGTTGACTTTTTTAGAAAAATGGGAGGGGGGGTTTGCCAAACAAAGCCAATATCTCTACTGCTCTTGTTGGAACATGATGTATTTGTCTAAGGGTGGTAGGGTTACCCTTATTAAGAGCACACTTTCTAATTTGCCTATGTATTTCATGTCCCTCTTCCCTTTCCCTGTGAGTGTTGCAAACTATCTTGAGAAAGCTTCAATGAGATTTCTTATGGGGTGGGCTAGGCGAAGAATTTAAATATCACCTGGTAAGTTGGTCTAAGGTATGTTCTCCGATCTTTGAGGGAGGGTTAGGACTTCGAAACTTGCTGATGTTTAATCGTTCTCTCTTAGATAAATGGCTATGGCGCCATGTACATGAGAGAGGCTTGGTGGAGAGATTTGGCTGTTCGTGGGTGGGTGGTGTTCTAATGAGCCTTCTTGGGGCGTATGGGGTGGTGTTATGGAAGAATCTTATGAGGGGTTGGAGGAATTTTTCAACTCATACCAGACTTGAGGTGGGAGATGGCTCCAAGGTTAGATTTTGGCATGATCTATAGTGTGGGAATATGGCCCTAAAGGAAGCCTTTCAAGATTTATATGCTATTGCTTGCACAAATGATGCTTCCATAGTAGCTCACTTGGAGCTTTCTGGTGGGTCCGTTAGGGGAATGTAAGCTTTGCTAGAGTGGCCTATGATTGGGAGGTGAATGTTTTCACCTCGTTCTTCAGGGTGTTTTATTCAATTAGAGTGAGACGGGAGAGTGAAGACAATTTGGTGGCCCTCCTTCAAAAGAGGGTTGTTCAATGTTAGATCCTTCTACAATGTCCTGGTTTGTAATTATGGCTTTCTTTTCCCTTGGAAAAGTGTTTGGCGGACTAAAGTTCATTTGAGGGCGGCCTTTTTTGGCTGGTCGGCGGCCCTAGGAAAGATTCTTACCAAGTACAATCTTAGGAAGCGAATTGTCATTGTGGTAGATAGGTACTATATGTGTAAAAAGAGTGAAGAGTCTGTGGATTTTGCCTAGATGAGTAGTTGACTTATATTCTTGTTGGTGGACTGTTGGCAACACTCCACTGTGTGGTAGATGGTGCCCTCGTGGGAAAGGAATTTCAGAGATTTTGAGGACCATGAGAGGACATTGGAGAGCTTTAAGTCTTTTTTTCTTCAATACACTATATCTTTGGTCAGCTGCACATAATCATTTGGTGCTTAGTTATCATGATTTCATTGTTCTTTTATTCTTCTTCTAGGTGTTTTCTCTTGTATGCTTGCTGTATACCTAGGGCTGCTTTAAGCTTTATTGATACCTCGATTACTTAATGAAATAAAAGAAAAATCTCTACTGCCTAGGCAGAACTTGTTTCCAAGCAGTTCACTGTGCCTAATCCTTCACTTTTTCAATCTGCAGGTTCTATACTCTCATGGTGTTGTCTACTGCATTATTTGGGAAACCTGCATTTAGGAATCTCATTTGCAATGGACTTGTCCTGGCAGAGGATGGAAAGAAGATGAGTAAAAGTTTGAAAAACTATCCTTCACCATTGGAAGTCATTGATAATTATGGGGCTGTAAGTTATTTTTACTGAATCCTTTTATCAGTTGTCCTTTTCTCGTGTTATTGTGTTAAATCAATTTGCTTGTCCTAATTTGTTCTTCAAATATTTCAACTGCTTACTCATAGTTTGGTGTATGTACTATTGCCTACATGCAGGATGCATTACGACTGTACCTCATAAACTCTCCAGTGGTGCGTGCTGAGCCCTTACGTTTCAAAAAGGAAGGAGTTCATGGTGTTGTGAGTTTTGTGTCTTTATTGTTTAATTTTAGCTTTTCCATTATAAGTTCATTTGACTTCATTCGTAGTCAGCTTTACTGGTATGTAAACCTTTAATTTTATCTTGTTATACTCTAATTTATCCACATCTCTCTTGCTCCTGTTTTAATTTCTTCCCAGGTCAGGGATGTTTTTCTTCCCTGGTACAATGCATATAGGTTCCTTGTTCAGAATGCAAAGAGGCTTGAGGTTGAGGGGCTTGCACCATTCATCCCCATTGATCAAGCTACTCGTCAAAATTCATCTAATGTGCTTGACCAGTGGATCAACTCAGCCACACAGAGTCTTGTTTATTTTGTCCGCCAAGAGATGGATGCTTATCGCCTTTACACGGTTAGCTGTCAACCATTGTCTTTCAGTGGATGCTTAGCTCTTGGAAAAAAAAATTCAAAATTTAGAACACGAGAAACCATTGAATGTAGTCGCTTTTTAGTACTATTAAAATTGAGGGGATTATTGTACATAGGACATAATAAACTACTGGAGAAATGCTGCTTAAGATCAAAATATGATAAGAGAATAAGCTGAGACTATCATCAATAGAACTACTTTCTTTTGGTGTTTTTAGGTTCTGAAAGAACATTTTATTGTATAGGAATGGACGTGATAAAGCATAATACAAAAATAGTAATTTTATTATGTATATCAAATGCATGAACAAAACAATTTCAGGAATCAGCAACGAGAGTAACATTATCTATAGTTTAAATGGTTTTTCAAATTTATCTAGTAATTCAAGAAAGTATGTTAGGGATTATCCTTTAAACTTTCTGTACTCCACTCTAAAAAAATGGTTTGATTTATTAGAATAATCTTATAAAGTGAAGCTGCTATGGCCAAAATCATAGTTGTTACCCTCGAATTAATTTTACCCTTATTGAATATTTTATTGAATATAAAGTAGCTAAAAGTCACCGGATGTTATAATTCTTTTTTAGCGGGATAATTCATATCATACTGGTTTTGGTTCTAAAGTTGGTTTGTGGTGCACTGAAGGTTCCCATATTTTCACAATATATGATGCTGAATCAATATAAATACATACCTACTTTTATATGTCGTGTAGGTATATAAGTATACATACAAAAACATATCTTTGTTTGTGCTTGTTTTTCTTTGGTTTTAAAGCATTGTTTATTGTTTTATGCAACATATTCATGCCATCTTTTGCCTGCTAAGCTTAACTTACAATTACCCTTTCTAGTACGTTAGATATAGCTTGGGGTTTATTTGAGCTTGAGTTGTGCTTAGATTACTGTTAGTATACATTATAAACTGTCAGGCCAGCTTAACGAACTGAAATAGTTTTGCACTGATGTTTAAAGCTTCCACAAATGTAAATATATGTATTGGTTTTGATATTGTTCAATGCTCCACCCCCCCCTCCCCCTCCCCGGCCTGCAATTTTATGTATCTTGTTTCCAAATTCACTATTAACGGCTCAATTTACTTTATAGGTGGTTCCATATCTCTTGAAGTTTCTTGACAACCTTACAAATATATTTGTACGGTTCAACCGTAAAAGACTTAAAGGTCGTACTGGGGAAGAGGACTGTAGGATGGCACTCTCAACTCTTTATAATGTATGATTGAAGTAACATCTATCTTCTTTTTTGGCATTTTCTGATTGTTTATGCTATGATAGTATTAGGCCAATTGTCTGTGGATTTATTATCCTACCAGTGCTTGTTGGTTCCCAATTTTGGTTGGTGGAGTCCTTGTTACTAGGAAATTCCATTACTTTTAGCTCCCTATGCATGTCTAATTTCATTTGTCTTGCACAACTACTCTTATCAGATTAGTAATCCAATTGATTGCTTGGACATCCTGGGGATGGTGTAGTACAAACATGATTTTTCCCTTTGTTTAGTAAGAATTAGGTTGTGCATCAGATGTTTTACATGAATTCATTCTGTTCAAAATATGAGTAACGATATCTAGTCATATTTTGCTAATTTCTTTGTGATTGCAAAGTCATACAAAAAAAAAAGCTCATCTGAATCCTGTTCTTTTTTGGATTGAAAAGCTGTTCAAGGCTTTTCGTACAGCAATAATATCTGAGCTCACCTAGGGTTAAAGGAGAAGATTTTAGCTCTCGGTTGGTGTCTCTACCATAAGTACTAGACTTGAATTCAAATTTTGCCAATAACTTACCTTTTGTTTTATTTTTATTTTAACCTTCAATGTCACTTAACAATTTATTCTCATTTACAGGGGTAATTTTTATGAGCTTTTCTTCCCCCTTCACAAGGGGAAGAGAAACGATGCTTCACCTAGATAATGCCATGCTTCTTCTATGAGTTTTCTACTATATTGGGGCATATTTTAATAGTCCAATAAATACTTCAGGCTAATGGCCCTAAGTCAGGTGCTAGCCTAGCTCTTCCAGTACGTTGGATCTTGTCCCGATTATGATTTAATTATTGGAGAACATGATTTGGAATGGACTTGTATCTAGACTATAGTCTTGCTCCTTATTTGCCTATGTTAACTGATACTTAACTTGTGATGTGGGAGCAAACACCTAGTATTTTCTACCACTGTGTTAGTTGTTTGGAAGCATTCTCTTTTTGGGTTTTCTTACATTACATTGTTGAATCTTTTGTTTTTGCATAGCCTGGTTATTATTCATTTTTTGCTCTAACATGCTGATTCTCAGCTATTGACATGCCCATCATAACATTCACTTATATTATGTTTCGGCTCTTTTATTTTGTTTTTTTTCAGGTCCTTCTAGTGTCATGTAAAGTGATGGCGCCATTCACACCATTTTTCACTGAAGTTCTATATCAAAATCTTAGAAAAGTCTCCAATGGATTAGAGGAAAGCATTCATTATTGCAAGTTTCCTCAAGAAGAAGGAAAGGTATGGATGATTTTCACTAGGACGATTTCCTTCTCGTGTCACCTTCTTCTTTGTATTACTTTTGTTCTTTTCTCTCTCTTTTTTTTTTTAATTTGTTTTTTTTTTATTGCCACTATTCTTGAGGGGATGATTGTGGTTAAGCTGCATATGCAGATCTTATCCAACTGGTTTTGTTTTCTCAAATTGTTTTTGGTTATTAAAACCATGACACTAAGGTCAATTTGGATGTCCACTGTGCAAGTATGATTGTATCACTGAAAATTACAGAGTTAGGGCGGCAGTCCAGTTATTAGTATGAATTTCTTATTATATGGATAAAGTTCAATACAGGTCATATTAATTTATTGGAATTACTAGCACAACTATTATCAACCTGTGCAGTTAAAATGCACTTTAATAAACGAACCATCTAGTTGAAGCATTTTTCACATCTGCCAATCCATCCTAATATTTTTCTGCTACCCATGTCTATAATACTGTGTTTTAAATACAAAACATGCGTGTATATTGAGAATTCTATTCTACCTTAGATTTAGCCAAGTTCTTAATCCTACGCTTTGACATATTCCTTCTTGCCTTTATGACTTTGGAAGAAACAGTTTTTAATTTGATGTTCTCTCTGGTGGGCATGCTGTGGACCCAAAAGAAACCCCCCAAGGGGAGGGGGGGGGGTTTCCAACTTTGTGTTGTGCTATACCAAATGACATCTCCTGCCTCCATAAATAAGAGGAGACAAGGTTCGGGGTTCAATTCTATGAGTGCCTGAATTTGTATTTTTCAGAAAAGAAATGTTGTGATGATCCCACCACTTCAAATTGGTATATGAATTTTATTCCACCAGACTTGGAGACTCCATGAAGGGGTCTTGGGGCAAAACTAAAACAGTGAAAACAACAAATAGTTTTTTCCCAAAAAAGTTTTATTGCTATGGGAAGTCTGTGGATCATCTTCTTCTCCATTGCGAGGTTGCACGCACTCTATGGAACGCCATCTTCAGTCACTTCAGTCTGTCTTGGGTTATGCCTCTTCGGGTGGTAGATTTATTCGCTTGCTGGTGGATGGGTGGTCGCTCTCGGAGTGCGGTCGTGTGGAAGATAGTCCCTTGTTGCCTTTTGTGGTGCTTGTGGAGGGAACGCAATGATAGACTGTTTGAAGACAAAGAAAGAACCATTGAGGAACTCATTTCAGTTTTCTTTCATTCTTTGTACTCTTGGTCGGCTGCGTTCCTCGCACCTTTAGTGTTTAGTTTTAATGGTTTCCTTGTTTTGTTTTCTTCTTCCTCTTAGATGCATTTCTTGTATACTTCTTGTGTACTTGATTGGCGCTTTTTAATGATATTTTTCTTACTTATCAAAAAAAAAAAAAACTTACGTATCGATTAGGTGAGTCTCACAAGTTTTAGCACCATTTAAAATGTGGATTGAACTTTTGTCTTGACAATCTTTAAGGAGGCGTGAGATTGGCACATGGCTCAGCTTTTATTGAGATAATTGTATAGATTTAGTTAGCGATTCAAACAAATCCGATGTTGAACTTTTGTAAACTTTTTGCAACTTCTAGAACCACCCAATTGCTATTCCTTTTTTTAAAAAAAGAACAAAATTCTTTTCTCAGAGGGGTGATCGAATTGAACAAAGCGTTGCAAGGATGATGACCATCATTGATCTTGCCCGCAACATTCGGGAACGACACAACAAGCCTCTGAAAACACCACTAAGGTTAAGCTTGTCACTTGTTGCTTCTGCTCTTCTTTGAGTTTATGTTCTCATGTTTTCCTTCTTCCGTATTTTGTTTTTTGTTTTATTCATTTCTGAGCAACTGCAGGGAGATGGTTGTAGTTCATCCTGATGCAGATTTTCTCGATGACATCGCTGGAAAGTTAAGAGAGGTATGTGGATAACATCAACCTATATCATACTTGTATTTTTTCATACTCTTAGAAACAATCAGGTGTCTTTATAGCCAGTTGATCTACCTTGCAGCTAATGAATGCTAGTTTTTCTGCAAGTAATTTTTTTTAAAAAAAACATAAGTAAACACAATTTATTAAAAAGCAAGAGGACGAGGTATACACAAAAACACAAGAAAAACATGCAAAACTATAAATATTTACATTAAAGATAGATGTCCAGTGGTAAATAGTCTTAATGAAAAAATCCTTCAGTTCCCCCAACATTCATTCACGGTCTTCAAAACATCAATCATTTTTTTCCCTCCAAAGACACTACATAAGACACGGCGGAACCATCTTCCACATAGCAGTATTTTGAACCCTCCCACATTGCCCTTTCAAGCAAGCGAAATGGTCTACTACCCGACTAGGCATAATCCAAGCCAACCCTACAAGGCTGAAAATGGTATTCCAAAGGGCACAAGCCATCTCACAATGGAGTAAGAGGTGGTTCACTGACTCCCCACTATCCTTACACATACAACATACTGCTATAGCCATCTCCCCACTCCTCTTTTATATTCTCGGTGTACTTACACTTATCAAAAAAATAAAATTGGTTTATTACTACCAAAAAAAAAAAAAAACTCGATAGAAAGCACCAAATGGGTCTTTATAGCCAGCCCCTCCTGATATTCTTCCATAGCCCAACCCCATACAACCCGTGAACCTCATTAGAACACCATCCATCCCATGCACTACCATATTTAGAATCCACTGCCACCCTTCACAAGACTTTTCTCTCATGAACATAACGCTAGAGCCATTTCCTCAAAAAGAGGTTGGTTGAACAAAGGTAAATTACTGAACCCCAACCCTCCTAAATCGGAGAACAAACCTTAGACAAACTAGCCAAAAGTCCCGCTGCAACTTTTCTATGTAGTTGGCAACACCAACCGGAAGGGGATAAAGAGACATGAAGTAAGTAGACAAATTAGATAAATTACTTTTAATCAAGGTTACCCTCCTAACCTTAGTCAAATACATCCTCTTCCATCCAGCCAAGCGATGTTCTATCTTCCCAATAATTACATCCCATATAGATTTAGCTTTAAACAAAGCTCCCAGCGGAAGGCCTGGATAATTGGATATGTCATAGGAAGAGAAAAAAATCCTGCAACCCAAGATGCTAGTAAGAACTTCCACATTAATGACATTGCTGACGGGGACCAATTCTGATTTAACTAGATTAATCCTCAAACTTGATGAAATTTTCTTACTTATCAAAAAAAAAAAATTCCTTAAACTTGAAACCTTTTCAAAGCATAAGAACAAAATATTCAAGTTGCGAAGATGAACTTCCACACAAGTATCTCTTTCTAATCATATTCAGTAGCCTGTTACTCGTATTGGCATTGCCGTATGCCTAACTAAACCTTTTGCTCTTTATTACAAAGTAAAAGAGTTCTTTTTACTGCATTTTCTTTTTTTCTTTTTCTTTTTTTGAAACAGAATTGGGTAGTTTTCTGTATTGAAAAAAAAGGTGCTCCTGTATTTTTTTATTTTTTAACTTTCTGAACTCCTGAGGTTTTTGCTGAACTTTATTTTGCTTCTTTGGTGTAATATAGCATGACTGATGCAGATTGTTTCTAAAGGTTTGGGAAAATTTAGCAAAACACTTCTCAGGTCTGATTGATTAATTAAAAAAGCAATCTAGGAGATTAATTGCCTTAACTTTTGCCCTCTTCACTTACTAGTGGCTAATTTTCTGTTACACAGCGGTGTAACTTGAAATGCTCAAGTATAATAGCTTGATGCAAACTCAGAACTAGCCTTGAGAGATGCTCTTGTAAAGTTTATTTCTTTATATACATTTGCCTTTTGTTGGTGGACATGTTACTTGTGGTTTTTTCATGTTCAATAGATACAATAGCTTTTTATCGTGTTAGCACTATATGGCCTGTTACTAATAGGCACACTGCAGTTCTTATATATAGTTTCACTTGCTGGTGTGTTTGCTCATGCCTGTCATTCTCCCCTGTTTCCGCCATCTTTCTCCTAATTTCCATAACCATTGCTGCCTTTGGTTTATTTAATTCCATTTGCATTGCAGTATGTGCTAGAGGAACTCAATGTACGTTCTCTTGTACCATGCAATGATACCTTGAAGTATTCATCTCTACGTGCTGAACCTGATTTTAGGTATGTTAATTTTTTAACCCTTTAGAAAACTGTACAGTACTTTTCTGTGCTTCTCTGTGATGTCAATCGATTGTTTTCTTCTAGTGTGTTAGGTAAGCGGCTTGGAAAATCTATGGGAGTTGTTGCTAAGGAAGTCAAAGCAATGTCGCAGGAAAAAATTTTGGCTTTTGAGAAAGCTGGGGAAGTTACTATTGCTGCTCATTGTTTGAAGCTGACTGATATCAAGGTGCTTGTCCTTTTTACTATAATAATCTCCGGTTGAATATATCCGTAAAAATCAGTTTGAGATTTATGTTAATACATGGACGTGGTCGTGTAGATAGATTCATTTTTCCTGGGAACAGCATTGATATTTGATGCTGTTAACAGCTGTCAAAATAACAAAACTACCTTTATGTTTAACACCTTGGAAATGATAATATGATCCTTGGAAAATGACTAATGGCATGAAAAGTGACGACTGTGGTCTTCCTGTAGCTTTGATTTACACCAGAATAAAAGGTAGAAACAATTTCATTGCGGATGTGAAAGAATCCCCCCAATCTGACAAACTTTCAAGGAGTTTGTGATTTTTCTATTTTTTTAGTAGTCTTAGTGGAGAGTAAAGGAGAAAATTTTGGTAGAATTTTAATTTGAAGGTTCATTTATCTCCATATATTTTTGGGCATGAAGCTTAATGAAGTATTGACGTTGTCTCTTCATTTTAGCTGTAGAAATGTTATCTTTTACACCTGATTTTACTTTTTTAATACTTTATTCTTGCATATTGTTTAAGAAATATACAAGTTCTAGTTGGGTTTACCTAGCCACTCTAGTAACTTCTAGGTGGATGATAATTTGATTTGTGATAGAAATAACAATGCTATTCTTGTCCCTCTTGTTGGGGATGGACCACCTTGGATTAGGCCTGACAATTTTTTACATGACCTGCGAACTTGACACAAATCCAAGACAAAATTAAAGCGTTAGAGCTGAGAAGTCCGACCCATTTAATTAAATTGGCGGGGTTAGGGTTGATCTATATAGTCTTATATCCATGCTTTGACAAAACCCGAACCCGACACGCGACATAATGGCAAGCAATTTTTGACATGACTTACGAATCCGACACGAACCCAATACAAAATTAGATGGTTAAGGTTGAGGGGTTTGACCCGTTTAATTAAATTGGTCGGGTTAGGGTTGACGTATATAGTCTTATACTCATGCTTCGACATGACCCAAACCCGACATGCGAACACGAATTGACACCCCTACCTTGGATTGGTGATGGCTCATTCATAAGGTTTCTTTTTTTTCCCTGAATGATGGGCTGAAATTGTGCTACCCAATATTGTCAAATTTTTTTCTTTCAGGTGGTTCGGGATTTCAAACGCCCCGATGGCATGACAGAAAAGGAGATTGATGCGGCAGGAGATGGTAGGGATTATAAATGACATCCAAATATAATTTATCATGTGACAAATATGTGTTTTACGTGTTCTATGTGCTGTGTTGCAGGTGATGTTTTGGTGATTTTGGATTTGCATGCAGATAACTCATTGTTTGAGGCTGGTGCTGCGCGAGAGGTATATACTTCATATCCATTCCAATCATGTGAAGTCCATCTACTTGTAGTGTAGGATACCAGTTATGCGTACACAACTTGTATTTCCATTCATCTTTTATTTTTTGGCACTTGTTTGTTAACTTATAATGCCATGCTTTGATTAGCTATGCGTTGAAGTTTCATTTCTGATGAATGGATTCTTTAAAATTCATCCATTGTAGATTGTGAATAGAATTCAGAAGTTGCGTAAGAAAGCTGCCCTAGAACCTACTGACATAGTGGAGGTTTACTTCAAATCGTTGGATGAAGATAAATCACTCTCAGAACGAGTGTTGAATTCACAGGTAATATTGTCTTTGTTCATACAAGAAAGTTTTTCTGCTTGATTCTTTAGTGATATAGGATCTTTTCTGTTTTTTTTTTTTTCTTTGGGGGAGGAGAGAGAAGAGGCGGGGGAAAAACAGTATTAAAAGCTTTGAATTTAGAGAGACTAATCAAATGGTGATCATTCTTATAATTTTTGCTTAAGAATTTATGTTCTTTACCTGGCTCTAAAATCCTAGTGGCAGTTGCGTAGTAGTTTAAATTTGATACACGATCCTTTATCGAGTTTTAGAATTTGTGAAGAAAGGGTTGAGTTGCACTTTGACGGGGTATGCAATGTCAGATCCCTGTGTGCAAATGTGCATTCATGCGTCTTTAGAAGCCATGAACTTTGAAATTTTTATACTATCTTTTTCTTTAATTTCTTTGATAGTTTGAATCAATAACATAGGAGTAGGTTTTTGCCTACGTAGCTCCCCCACCTGTTTTCCTTTTTTCTTTTTCTTTTTCACATTTCTCTCCTTTTTTTGTTCTTCTTTCAGGATTTTCTTCCTTTCTTCCAGGCTTTGCCACCTTCAGTGTTTTCTTCCGAGTATAAATGTTAGAGAGAGAGAGAGAATCTACATGTTTCTTTTCTCTAATTGCATTGTATATTTTCAGAGTGCAAGCAATTGTTACATTTTAGTGGTGTTGTGGTTTAGGTTAAGTCAGTGATTTGTGTGACATTCCAACAAGTGTCTGACAAGCTGACCACTCTTTATGTGATATGTCCTACATTCATAGCTCCACTGTTTATTTTATGTGCAGGATTCCTACATTGCGGATGCGATTGGTTCGCAATTGCTTCGTTCTGCCATGATGCCATCACAGGCAGTAAGTTTGAAGAGTCTTGATAATCTTTCTTTCTTAGTATTTTATGCTTGCAATGTTCGTCAAAAGTTTCACTTATATGAAATATATAAATCTTGAAGCAAATCTGCTATAACAATATGCCTTGCCTTCTGTTTCTTCTTCCCCATTCCTGGGATAAATAGTTCCAGGATATTTATGAAAAAGAAACGTGGGTGAAAGAACAATGTCGGTTTTAAATGCAATTTTGCCTTCTGACAATGGTTTAGCATATGGTGTAATTCATATATTTGTGTTTCTCACATGTGGAAATTGCAGGTCATTGTTTGCGAGGAGAGTTTCCATGGGATTTCTGGCATGTCTTTTGTCATCACCTTGACAAGACCCACACTGATGTTAAATTTAGATGCCATTCTTACACTATATGCAGGTTGGAATCCGTATACATTTTTGTTCCTCCAATGATTTTTTATTTATTTAGTTATTTTTTCATCCTCTCCCTCTAACTCTATGACAAAATATTTTTCAATGGTCGCAGGAAACATGAAATTTGCTCAAGGTCTGCAGACTTACTTGCTATCAAGGGATCATTCAGTTTTGAAGTCTGAGTTTCAACTTGGGAATGGAAAGGTCTGTTTGTGCTTCCTACTTCCGATGCTTATGTGCATGAGTGACTATAAAAAGAAGTTTGACTGAAAATTATAGTATTTGTCTTATATTCGTTCTTTTCTCCCTTTTTTTTTTTTCTTCTGCAGATAACTGTCAGTTGCATAGAAAATCTGCCTCCTGTTAATTTGGTACTGGGGGAACACATTTTCTTGACAGTCGGAGATTATTTATCTTGGACAAAGAAATCTGGGTGATATGATTGGTATTATATGTATCGCATCATTTTGCTCCTGCTACAATGCTTCTTTGCCCTAAAATTACTGGGTGTCACATGAAGGCAGTTATAATTCTCATCCATTTTTGTTGTATAGACGTGCTTGTTTCAGTGGCTTTGCTGCTCAAGCAATAATATCATTTGTTTGTTACACTAGATTAGATGTTCTAGCCGTGCACACAAATCCCCATTTTTAATGTATTTTTTTTTTTGCTTTCTGTTGTAATCTCATTGTCTTTGTATAATTATTAGCTTTTGCCAAAAAAGTATGCATCACACAAGTGTCTTGTAGTTCGTTAGTATTGAATTAAAATTTAGTGTGATCTGATCTGAAATAGGCTTGGATGTGCTGACTGATTGATTACCTTTACCATTTACCAAACTAATCAATCAAATATGAATGAATTTGTTCCTCTAAATTCCTCTAAGTTAACCAAATGTTCGTCATATATAATTCCACAACAATTAATAATAATTAAAAAGAAGCCATTTACTCCAACAGAAGAATTGACAATTCACTTCCGTCGAATTGAGCCAGTTATTTATCCAAATTATCCCGAACTGGAAACGGCTTGCTCAGAAACCTCAGCCTCATGGGCCTCTTCCGCATTTTCGCCAAAACTGGGAGCTTTTGGAACAAGTCCAAGCGCCTTGAACATAAGTTGATCAGCATCAAAATCATTATTAGGAGTCGTCAAGAGCTTCTCGCCAGTGAAGATTGAATTTGCACCGGCAAGAAAGCATAATGCCTGCTCAGGCATGGAGAACCGAACTCTGCCAGCTGACAACCTGACCATTGCTTTTGGCATGACTATTCGTGCCGTGGCAATCATCCGAATCATCTCCCATATTTCAACTGGCTGAACCCAGAAAAATAAGCAAGTCAGTTGAGATGCTAAAACTTAAAACAATCTGGAAAGAGATGAACATAAACACCATAAGAAGAGACGGTTAAACAATTACAAAATGTTTAAAGAAAGTTCCCTTCTTTTTTTCAGTGGTGGGTACTTTGAGGACAATGACCATTTGCAAGATTACTACTACTGCTACTCTCATCTAGAAATATTTGGTCACTAAATTATACAGGAGTAATATAAAGTTCAGTTCACAAAAGTTGATCCCACTTTTAACATGTTCCCTCTAACTAAACTTAGATGGAATCTATTTTGTAATAGAGTGAATTTTGATATTAAAAAGAACTTTTAATAAACTTCAAAGACTTGGTCATTTCAACATGGTTTTCTTCTGTAAGTACGAAGGAATTTATTAGGAAGGGGAACGATCATAAGCACATTGGGTATCTCCAAAAGGCTCACAGAAAAATTACTGGTGAATTTCATCTAATCTATAAAATCTAAATAGGATGGCAATGGATGCAGCCAAGAGCAAGCATCCACTCATACAATGATCAGGCTCTCCAAACTAGTTTTGCCTCATCTTATTTCCTATGTTTTCATATTGTAGCCTTTCCAACTACAGTATTTTAACTTTTCACCTTCACTAATTCCTAGCCTGATGATAAAGCCTTAATCGCAACTAGTTTCGATATTACAAATAGATAAGTATCAAATTCTATAACTTATTAAAAATGTATAGAGTCACTATGTAATACTTGCAAATTATAGCATGTAGAAGAATTGTTAAAGGTGACCCAAAGTTATAGATTTCAAGATGAACAGATCTAGAGTTAGTTACCTTCTGATCTTGAAGAGGCGTGCCTTTCACTGGAACCAGGGCATTGATAGGGACACTCTCTGGGTGGGTAGGGAGCGTTGCCAATGTATGTAAAAGACCTACTCGGTCGTCTTCTGCTTCTCCAAGACCTATTATTCCTCCTATTAAAAGAAATTAAGGAGTAAATCACATTTTCCTGCATAATTAAGCAACTCATAGCGATATTCATCTTTTTTATTTGAAGTATATTTTTTTTTATAAGTAATAAACTGGTCTTATTAAAAGCATAAGGCGCCCTTAAGTACACCGGAAGTATACAAAAGAAAGCACCTAACTAGAAAGTGAAAAACGAACAAGAAATGTCAAAACTAAGCGACAAAGGAGATACAAAAGCCACCGTCCAAAGATACAAAGTACTAAAAAACGAAGCTAAAATATCCTCCAATGACCTCTTCAAGTCCTCGAAACACCTACTATTTCTTTCCTTCCAAACACACCAAAAAAGGCATGTCGGCACCATCTTCCAAATCGCAAGACTCATCGGCCTTCCAGATGTCCACCAACAGGCAAACAAGTCAATGACTCTCCTAGGCATAACTTAAGACATACCAAAGCGAGTAAATAGAGCACTCCATAGAGCGTAAGCCACATCGTAATGAAGAAGAAGGTGGTCCACTGATTCCCCATTTCGCTTGCACATGCGACATCTATCCACCAAAATAACACGCCTCTTCCTGAGATTATCCAAAGTAAGGATCTTGCCTAGGGCCGCCAACCACGCAAAAAAAGCCGCCCTCTTCCTAAGATTATCCAAAGAGCTAAAGAAAGACCCTACCTTGAACAAACATTTTTTGGAAGAGACCCACCACAGCCCATCTTCACTACCTCTTCTTACGCTGACTGAGTGCAAAACCTGAAAAATGAAGCAAAGACATCCACTTCCTAATCATGCGCTTCTCTAGAAAAGCTCATGATCCACTGATGGAAACCACCCAAGAGCTCCAAATTATCCGCGACAGAGCCATCCTTCGCACGAGCATACCAAATAAAACAGGAAAAGCTTTCTTAAGAACTGTATCCCCACACCACAGATCATGCCAAAATTTGGCCCTAACCCCATCCCCCACCTCAAATCTAGAAAAGCCTAAAAATGTCTCCCACCCTTTCCTGATGCTCTTCCACAACCACCCCACCCCAAAAGCACATAGGCTCAAACGAGCACCAACCTCTCCATAAACTGCCAAACTTGGAGTCCACAGCAATTCTCCACTAAGCTTCTCTCTCAATCCCATAACGCCACAACCATTTACCTAACAGAGCCCGATTGAACATCACCAACTTCCTGATACCAAACCCTCCCTCTGAAATTGGAGTACAAACCTTGGACCAACTCACCAAGTGATATTTGAATTCTTCACCAATCCGTCCCCATAAAAAAATCTCGTTGCAGCTTCTCAATGCGAGCACCTACACTTGCCGAGAGAGGAAATAGAGACAAAAACACATGGGTAAGTTAGCGAGAGTACGCTTGATAAGGGTGACTCTACCTCCCTTGGAAAGGTATAACCTTTTCCAGCTGACTAACCGTCGTTCAATCTTCTCGATAACACTGTCACATACATGAATAGACTTATAGGAAGCCCCTAGCGGAAGACCTAGATACTTCACCGGCAGAGTGGCAACCCCACACCTTAAGATTCCGGCTAAACTTTCCACTTGATCTACATCCCCCACAAGAATTAAATATGACTTAGCCAAGATGTTCTCCAAACTGGGTTATAACATACAAAAATAAAAAAAAAAAAAAAATTAAAAAAATAATAATAATAATAATTCAAACTCAAGATTTCAGAATCTTCCACCTTGAGTTTGCAGGGGGATGTTAGAGAATATATTGATACCGTATATTACGGTACTTTCCATATATTGTAGGATTTGATTTAATCCTCATTAATTGTAATTGATTATAATCAAATCAGATTTGAATACATTCAATTCTAATTTGATTATATTCTCTTTACATACCATTTTGTATTCTCTCTATATCCCTATAAATAGGGATGATTTGTATTGTAAATCATTCAAGCAATATGAACATAATGTAGCCTTAGGGCTTTACCCTGTGGATGTAGGTCATAGACCGAACCACGTAAAATTCCTTTGTCTATTTTATTATTCCGCAATCTTTATTTGTCATTTGTTTATGTTTTCTATCAAAATTAACCTTCAAGCCCGAAGCAGCTTCAAACAGAAGAAAGAGACTTCAAAGATAGCGCAACTGAGAAGGACAAGCATTGCAAAAGATTAAAGTATCATCGGCAAACAGCAAATGAGAAAAATTAGCATTGCCAACTTTGAAGCCTTCTAGTAGACCCCCACTGACCACAGCAGAAATCAATCGACTCAAAGCCTTCATCACAAAAACAAACAACACGGGTGAGAGAGTCTCCCTTTGTCTCAACCCACGAGAGTTACTGAAAAAAACCATTAGGAGAGCCATTTACCAACACTGAGAATCGCACAGAGGAGATACAACGAGCTATCCACGAGCACTATTTTCCCCTAAAGCCACACCTCCTTAGCATATACAAAAGAAACTCCCAATTGACATGATCATAAGCTTTTTCTAGATCCATTTTACAAATGACGTCAGGCTCCCCAAATCTTAATCTACTATCAAGGCATTCATTGGCAATAAGGATTGGATCAAGAATTTGTCTCCCCTTGACAAAGGCGCTTTGAGATTTGGAAATTACCTTCTCCATAACCGTCTTCAATCTATTTGCTAAGATTGTAGCAATGATTTTGTAAATTCCTCCCACAAGACTAATAGGCCAAAAATCTTTCAGAGCAGCACCTGGAATTTTAAAATAAGCGAAATGAAAGAAGCATTTAGGCTCTTTTCAAAAATGCCTCCCTCATGAATGTCCCTAAGCACCTCCATAATGTCCACCCTTAAAACACCCCAACACGCTCGGAAGAAGCCACAGAAAAGCCATCAGGACCGGGCGCCTTATCTCCATCCATAGCTGACACTACCTTCCTAACTTCCTCCTCCTCAAAAGCTCTCTCTAACCAACTGGCCTTAGACTCCAAAATAGAATCAAAGGAGATTCCATCCACCAAAGGCCTCCACCTACACTACTCAGTAAAAAGCTTTTTGATAGAACTGGACGATGTGTACGCTGATTTAAAATTTGACTAGATAGTACAGAATGAGGAAAAGGAAGAAACAAAAGAAATTAACCACATAAAATTTGGCTAGATAACAATCCATTTCTCGAATATACGTGTATGATAATAATACATTCAAGACTTCAACTAAAATACCTGAACAGACATTAATCCCTGCATCGCGGACAAACTGAAGGGTTTCTAGGCGCTCATCATAACTCCTTGTGGTGATGATATTTGGATAATATTCCCTTGAGGTATCAAGATTATGATTATAAGCTGTCAGGCCCGCCCTCTTCAGTTCAACAGCTTGCTGCTTCTCTAGCATGCCCAAGGTGCAGCACACCTCCATCCCCATATCCCTGGCACATGAGAGATACGTCCAGCATCCATTAAATGAAAGTAAAGTACATAAAACAAGTTAAATGAAATTTCTAAATATTACAACAAAGGATAAGCTGAATGACCCATTAAGCACACTCCAGCATTTTGGATGTTCTTGGAATGAGAAGGAAATAGAACAAAAAATGAGAAAAAAACCAACAAAAAAAAAACAACAACAACAACAAAAAAAAGGTGAGGATTGCAACATCCCCAAATGCCATGCACTTGAATATGTACCAAGTTGCCATAGACGTGTATTTGGAAAATACAAAAGGACTGATGGTTGTTAAATTCATGTATATGTGTTTGTTCAGAAACCATTAACAACAATCTCTGAAGATCTTTCTTCTCTTCTTTCTTTTTAATGAGATATATATCCAACAACTCAGGCATTTGCAATTCATATCATAATAAACAACCACGAAAAAAAAAAAAAAAAAAAAAATTCCAAGCATTATTGTGAGGTGGTCATTTATTATTGTGAGGTAAAGATAAGAGATAAAAATAAAAAATAAAAAATTGTTTAAAGACAGCCACATATTTATGGTTCTACGCTATCTTGCGTATTTTACAAAAATAGCATATTAAGAACCAGCTCTAAATTTTACCCAATTTGCCAAACTAAACAATTTGAAACCTATCATACTTTATACACAGATAACCCAGTTTTGTGGTTTGCCAAACACTCCTTTGGCTGTTTTTTCTTTCTTTCTTTCTTTCGTTCTTTAACCTCCTCCAAAAAATAATAACAAAGATTCTTTTCTTTACATTTTATGTCATTTAAATTAAAGGTGTGTGTGATTATTGTGATGTATGGCCATAAGAGGCAACTGTTAAGCTAGATTTACTGACTGCATGTCTTTGCATTTAAAGGAAAATAAGAAAAGTTCAGAAGTTTATATATCATTGAGATTTTTTGTCAAAATATATTAACAAACAAGATGACATGTATTACTTTGAGAATGATTAAAACCCCAACCAACAGTGTTAACTGTGAATAATATATTTCACACTTGATTTGTCATGCCAATATCTATTACTTTTTATGCCTTTCAAATCCCAAGAAGTACATTCTTCTCATATAATTTCCTGAGTCTTAGCTTATCAAAAATAATAATTTCCTGGGTCTTTGAACTTGATTTTATAATTCAGGTGCAGCTTACATGACAGGGCACCACTTGTTACATGATATGAAAAAAAAAAAAAAAAAACCAATATTTTTCTCTTAATAAAAAGAGTCAGAAAAATTGTGGTAATCGATCATCAGGCATGACTTAAAATATTGATTTGTTAACGGTTCAGTGACCATAATTGAGACCAAAAGTTAAACCTATTTAGCAATTTTCTAAATATCAATCCAACAATCTTTCTTAAAGCTACTATCTTCTAATCCCTTCTACCAAGTATATGCACTAAGGATGTTAATTATTTTCACATCCCATCTCCAATCTCCCCCACTATATTGGAACATTATGTGTCCTAAACCACATGCCATACCATATTATGCCAAGGCAAAGTAACTATCAATGCATTCTGCTTTTCTTTTCCCCCTATTTACTAAAGGCACGATACTACATGTCATACTAATCTCTTTTTTTTATATATATTTTTTATAAGTAATGTCAATTCATATGTCATACTGATCTCTTTCGGCTCCATTTCTTTCCATCTGGAGTCCACAAATTGATATTTGCGATAGAAATCAACTTTTCCAGATCAATTTCTTTATTTGAGCCACAAATTGTCATTCAGCCCCTAAAGGCATTGCAGAAATTTCAATGTTACCTGGTGTGGTGCCAATAAGGTTGCATTTTGGGAGCACCCCAAGTTCCTAAACAACATTCACTATCAAAGAGCATAGTATCTGATCTTCTACTCACAAGTCGAAAATACTCCTACAGAAGGAGCAATCAGTTGAATCATCTCGCAGTGTCTTCTACTAATATCATAACAAGTTCTCTTGCACCTGTTCTAAATGCTGCTTTTATTTTATTTTATTTTTCCTCAATAGGTGAATATGATCCTGAAACCATTATAGAGTCCGTATCATAACACCCCTGAGATGGCAAGACTTCTGACAATGCAGCTCTTTCATATTAAAGACAACAAAATAACGAAATGCAGTAGATTTGAAATGCTAATTTGGTTAGAAGAGTAAAACAAATCAAACTCATGGATCATTTCTTACTATTTTACTTTCTTTTTTTAATTAAAGTTTAATTTATTAATGTACCAAATTGTGAGTTAATGAGCTGGATATCCAAAATAGAGGGAATAAGAGACCAAGTTCTTTGGCATTATAGGGAATTCATTTTCTACTTTGAAGTACAAAACGCCTCTATTTCTCAAGTGTTTAGTATTTGCTATAAATGATGCTTTTATTACCTTATGTCTTTTACGTATTCTAAGATCTGGTTGAAGTTGGTCTTTCTTCCAACTGTGTCCCTCCATGCAGCACCCATGCAAAAACGCGTGCTACCAACCTCTTTTGCCTGCCAAAGAATGAGAATATGTCTAATTGATGCTCCAAGAAAAGTACAATGGATAATGTGCAACAAAAGGATTTTAGCAATATTTGAAACAAATTCTATCAAGTTCAAAGGGAGAATTTAATCAGCATTAGGAATAAGATCACAAAGTGGTGGCATCTAGTTATACTGCCCAGGAGAAAAGTAGATAACAAGTCAAAGCATGGCTGTTTTAATAGCCAAAGCCAATTATTTTTTTTAATAAGTAAATGAATTTCATTAAAAAGCGCAAGGGTGCAACCCAAGTATATAGGAAGTATATAAGAGAAACACCTAACCAAAAAATAAAAAAAAATTACGAAATCTATAAAAATGAAAGCAATCCAGGGCAACTGCTCATTGGTAAAGGGTATTGAAGAATAAAGCAATTTCATCTCACGGTCTTCAAAATGTCAATCATTTTTTTCTCTCCAGATACACCACATCATGAAAGACAGTACCAACTTCCACATTGTTGCACCATGAGAACTACAAGACTACCCTCTCCAACAGACAAAGAGTTCTACCACCATATAGGCCCCATCATAACCCAATAATACTGAAAATAGAATTCCATAAAGCACTAGCAATCTCACAGTAGAGTAAGAAGATATGTATGTGGGTAATTGACATGTTGCAAATATTTACCAGGTAAAACAATGTCTTCTATTAAACAATATGAATTCCATTCTAGCACACAGGAAGAAGTAGTCAACTGTAATTTCTTAGTCTATTGGAGAAACTACACTTAAGTCAATGCAGAGCATCCAGTGATTTTTTTAAAAAAAAGAAAAGAAAAGAAAAGAAGTTGACCTTTCTTGCTGCCTGCATAACAGCCTCCTTGGTCATAAGCTTTTGTGCCTTTAGTCCTGTGTCATATCTAGAGGATTGAGGACAATATGAACAATCCTCACTACATCCACCCGTCTTGATAGAGAGAAGAGTACACTGTTGAACTTCTCTAAAGTTATGAGCATGTCTGTGAACTTGAGCCTGACAAATCAAAAATAATAACTATAACCTTATACTTATAAATTAAACAACAGTAATAGCAATACAATATTTTGTTCAGCTATGACAGAAGCTTCTAGGACCAACTCGGAACTCTAAATGCAAATAAGGCTGCAGTATACACCAAAATTTACTAAATTACGAAACGTATCTTAGCATCCATTTCCACTTGCACACTCGGGAAATTGCACATTATGTACAGACTATACAGCTAGAAAGTTTCTTTGGTCTCGCTCTTCCAAAAGAGTTAACACGGTTACATCTCGGATATTTCATTTATCTCTCTTTTCACATTTTCTCAGCAACCAAACAGAAAAATATCACTCTCAGAGTTTTAATCTTATTATTTATACGCAACAAAATAAAACATTGCTCGGGTAAAGCATACAGTGCAGCCTGGGAAAGCGCACAGAGTCTTTTTCTACTTGCATACTGGGGAAATTGCACATAATGTACATGTTCACTGGTATCCTACATTTTCTCAGCAACCAAACAGAAGAAGAAAAACGTACAAGATGGAAAAGTCAAATTCTTTTGCTTACTCATTCCAAAAAAAAAAAGCAACAACAAACACACACACACACACAGAGTTACACTTGTAATTTTCATTTTCATTCTCTTCCCGGCATTTTCCAGCAACCAAAGAGAGAGACGGCTCTCAACAGAACACTCGCACGCAGGGAAAAATGTGCAAGATAGAAAGATCATACTCCTTATGTTTTTCCTCGATTTTCTAGGGAATCAAACATAGCCTTTCAAAATAAAAACCACAACAAACAGGAAAACAAAATACAAATACTGACTCCATGGAAAAGGAGATCTAGAACGGGAGAGTCGTAGATGGATTTGATCTCGTCTCGCGCCCAGTCATTCCTGGGACCATCTCTTATCGTTCGCTCAGCTTCAATTGCAGCAGCAGAAGAAGCAGAATGCAGCTGGCGGATTGAGCGTCGCAGCTGGGGACCAACGATTAACCGAACCGAAAGCATGTTTGGTTCCCGAGAAAATAGGGAAGGCGTGCGGCGTGCCCTCACTTGCTTTCTCGAGAAAACTGAGCAAAAGAAGGAAACGCGTTTTCCTGGAAAATGAATAAGAGCGGAGGCGGACAGAGCAGGCTGAAAAACCGAGGCATGTGTTAAGTTGGTAACTACTCGCCACCTAACCGCTAACCCCACCCAAGTGACGGAAAGTTGAAGAGTGAGACACGGCTCGACTCACTTAAAATGCTGTTACTTGTTAGTTCTACGTGGACTGTTGTCTTTATCTCAGCTTCGATGGTTACTTGCAGGCCTCTCCGAAATTCAACGTTCAAAATCTTCACTTGAGAATTCAATAGAATAGTGATTTCGTAGGTCATCGATTTCAGGGATGAAATTTGGGTATTTCTACGTTGTTAAAAGAAAAAAATGGAAAAAATTTGTCTACTCCCACCGACAAATCCAAATCTGAAAAACAATGCTGAAAATACAAACAAAAATTTTAAAAAAAAAAAAAAAAAAATCTTAATCTAAAATCAAGATAAATGCCGCAAAAAGCAATAATAAAAGGGGCACGGGAGCTCAATATGCTTTATGCTGTACTGAACAATGGGTATGGATGGGGGTTTGCCCCCCACCAATCCTGTCTGTTATTGTTGAAGAGCAAGTTTAGCTCTTGTTTGTCAGGAAATTCAATATTATTATTATTCTTTAAGAAAAAAAAAAACCTACTCAATCTCCTTTTAGGAAACTGTAGCATCCACGTAAAGGAGACTTATGGAGGAGAAACATTAAATTCCCCTTTGGATCCGAAGAAGAGGAGTAAAGAGCTTTTGATAGCACAATTCTCCGCAGCAAGATCAAATCACATAAATGAATAATTTAAAAAAAGTTTATTGTATTTCTCTAAAAATGATAAATCATTACTCGATTAAATTCAATAATAATTAATTATAAATTAAATGATAATTTTAACATTATTTTTAAAGAAAAAAAAACTTTTAGCTTTACTATAAGACAACAGCAGCGACAAAGGAGCACAACTTCTAGGTGGCGCGTGTTAGTGTAATACCTTGCATAATTAACAAGTTAATTTTTATTTTATTTTTTATTTTTTTGTGGTGATACCCTTTCAAAATTGAAGTAAATAGTCAATTTTTCTCATATTATTATTTTATTTTATTTTATTTTAATGTAAGTTCTCTGTTTATACATTATCGTTTTCATCTATTTTATAAAAAATGTTCTTCAAAATAACTTCGTCGAAGAAATAAGAGAACGAAGCCGGGTTGATGGAAAGAGAGCGAGGAAACATGAGTGGGAGCAAAGTAAACGCAGTGTTCTACGCCGAGTCCTACCATCCGATCCAAGCCGGAAGCATAGACGGCACCGACATTCTCCCCCACGACAACGCCGTTTACCGAGCCCAACTCTGCTCCTCCGCTGGCCTCTGTATCTCTTCTCTCTCTCTCTCTTAACTTCTCCCATAATTTTCACTTCCCTCCCCTCTAACTCTCATATTCCTATTTCCACCCCTCACTCGAAATCTCCTTTTTGCAGATGAGCCCTTTGGAGATCCCAAGGTCATCGGAGACCCTTATTGCACCGTCTTTGTTGGCCGCCTCTCTCATTCCACCACAGAAGACACTCTCCGCAAGGTAATGGTCTAAAAGTTTTAGCTTTCCTTTTTCTCTTTGCCTGCTTGGTTGCTGATTCAACTCTTTGTGTCTTTGGAGTACTTTTAGTCTCGCAAAATTGTAATACCTTTGATTTCACGTTTGTTTGGTTCCTGAGAAATGTAGTAAAAGAAATGAAAGTATGACAGTGATTTGTATTTCATCTTATCTTACTTTATGCTGTTTTGGTATCTGAGAAGTTTCAGGTTATGTAGTTGTTTTTCATACTCATGAAGGTTTTAATTGAATTTACCCTATTTGGTTAATCAGAAAGTGTAAGGAAGTGCTAACACTGGATTTACTTTTTTGAAGAGAACATATAGTAGAGAAAATAAAAGAGGAGGGAATGGGTATTATTTCCCATTATTGCATTATGTAGAGATAGCAGAGGAAACAAATAGAAATCATAGTAACCTTTATTCCTACTACCCGAATTTCTCTTCAAATCTCACCTATTTTGGTGCGCCTAAATAATTTTCTTCCGTTCTTTCTTTTATTTGTCTTCCTCATTTTACGAACCAAGCAGTGGAAAAGAAGAGAAATGTTCCTCTAGTGATGAACAAAAGTAATGTTGATGAAGATGAGAAAAAAAAATGGTTGTTTATAGGGGTGGGATGTTATAGATAATTAGGCGCAGGTGGAGTCTACCTGCTTCCTACCAATTTTCAACACACTTAGCGCTCTTAACCAATCTTCTCCTCTTATAAAACCGTGCACCTTATTCCCCCACTCCCCCCCCCCCCCCCCACCCCCCCCCACCCCACCCCACCCCACCCCACCCGCCCACACACACACACCCACGCACTCAGCCACTATCTTAGATTCAAAATTTCAGTAGTTAACTTTCCGTCTGTTCAATATCTGTGGTCAATCCAGATTCAGTTTATTCTTTTGTTGCTCTGTTTAAGCAGTCACTTCTCGCATTGGTTTTTATTTACATAACTGGCATGCATCATTTTTCATTTGGTAGATATAAAATCTTTCCTTCTTTTTTTTAATTACAAACAAAGTTCCTTTTTTCTTTTAACGAATTATCAACAGAAAATATGGGTCTTGGTCTTTTAGGCCATGAGCAAGTATGGGCGGGTGAGGAACTTGCGGTTGGTCAGGCACATTGGTAAGGATCTTCATTTTATGTCAATCACTTCCTTAGATGTTGATTTCTGTTATGTATTTATATTTGTCTAAACTTTCTTTGAGCTGTTTACCAACTTGTGAAATCTTACTTCTGAAGAGTAGGACTCCCTTTTTTGCTATGCAAGAGTGTGTTTCCCTACTACAGCTATGTTTGATCTCTCTAAATTCTAATGGATGAAATTTTGGTTATTTGGTTTCATGTCTAATTATATAAAGCTCTAAATTTGATTTGTTTTTTGATTCTTTTTCGCATGTCTTTGTCTATGGTATATGCCATATTATTGATTTTGTTTAATACTTTGTGAAATGTGATCTATTAATTACTTTATGAATGCGATTCACTTATCAAAAACTTTATGAATGTGATCCATTGATTACATAAACATATTAATGTGATGGATTTAGGTTCAAATTTGTGTTTTCTTATACCATTATCCATCCAAAACTGTATAAGAATTACAGTGCTCATGCTAATTTATTTTTCCACATCAGTTTTTTTTTTAAAAAAATAGTAAGTTCATTTTAATCATGCTTTATTTACAAAATATTTTTATCTTTTTAGTAAATTATGTGGTCCATGCTTGTTGACTAAAAAGTAATAAACCTTATTATGTTTCTTTTTATTGTTAAGTTTCAAGTTAATTTTAAGGGTTAAATACCTTATTGGTACCTAAGTTTTCAGCTTTTTTAAATTTAGTACCTGAGTTTTCATTTGTTTCATAGGTGGTACCTGAGTTTATGGATAAAAACCACTTTGGTACTTCTGTTACATTTTCCGTCCAAATATTAACGGTCTGTCACATGTCAATCGCTGAGGTTGACACGTGGCACTATATAAAAAAAAATTAAAATCTTTAAAAATTATATAAAAATAATAAAATAATACAATTTAAAATAAATAAAATTGGCTGAACCACGCCGTGGCCCTTGGGGGTGGTCGAAACCCATCAAACAATTTTTATAAAGTGCCACGTGTCAACCTCAGCAATTGACACGTGGCAGACCGTTAATATTCGGATGGAAAATGTAATAGAAGTACTAAAGTGGTTTTTACCCCTAAACTCAGCTACTACCTATGTAACAAATGAAAACTCAAGTACTAAATTTAAAAAAGCTGAAAACTCAGGTACCAATAAGGTATTTAACCCTAATTTTAATACCATAAACATCTTTCAACATCAATATAACAGGTTAGATTTTCAAGATGGGAAGGGATAATGAGCATTTTGTTTTCTAATGGGCTTCCTTCAATTTCATGTGAATTGTTTTTAATTGTTTTCTTCCTTTTTCTTTTCAAATAATTTAGTAATGTATGAATTGTTTTTCTATAGAAAATTGTTTACACATGAGGATCCATCTTTCTAACTCATGGTACTTTTCTTTCAGTAACTGGTGCCTCACGTGGTTATGCTTTTGTTGAATATGAAACTGAGAGAGAGATGCGGCGTGCATACAAGGTGCTGCAACACATAGTAACTTAAAATATGATATCTTGTTACCTATTACTTGTCTCTCCCACAATAGATGTATGTTTTCCTTTTTGGCTTGTGCCAAAATAGATGAAAGTTTTAATAAATAAAGTCATTTATCTATTTATCTTCCCATATTACCCTTAAATTAAGCCTACCTTTCTTAAAATTTGACCTCACCTTTCCTGACCCATCTAAAGGTATTTTAAGATGAGTCTTCGTCACTAAAATGCATGACATTTCTAAACTTTCATCTATTGGGAAATAGAGAGTGTTTTGTATAACATCACAAGTGGGCCTTTATTGGTTTCAGTGACTAGTACTATGACACCATAGATTAAATGTTAATTCTTGCTTATGCTCTACGAATTTTTGTTGTAGCATACTTCCCATTTTTGTCCTGCTTCCCCCATGTCTAATTAAATTAAGTTGGGTTTGATTGCCTGTGACAGAAAATATCGTTGCATATCTTTTGATGTTGTGGGATGATTGAGTGGATACCTTTTATTATGGTGGACTTTATTGTATTGAAAGATAAGTGCTCGTTTTAGCCTTCCATGAGCTTGAGTGATTTGAAGAGTTCCAATCATATATTGTGATGTAGAAGCCCTATAATAAGTTTATTTATGTTTGTGTCCTTGGAGATGAAGAATGTATAACTAATGTTTTGGTCACGTTGGAGTTGAAACAAGTCTTATAGTGTGACCAGAATCATTTGCCATGTTGGGTTCACAGTAGTTATAAGGTCATGAAGAAATTTGGAATATGTTTGCTCCATTTTGTCACATTGTTATGTTGATAACTAATACTTGCTACAAGGTAGAAATCTAGCTAAATACCTTGATTGAAGCAGCCTGTCACAACTACTTAAAAGAAAATAAAATCATATATAGACATGCTGAGAGACACATGAATTAAACAACCACAAAACTCTTTTCACTTTTCAAATGCTGAAAACACTTCTCAAACATAGTTATCCAAATAGGTTTTCAGATCTGGTCCCCTCCACTAGCACACTTTTCAGAACGAACCACAAAATTCTTTTCGAAAAACAAATCACTTTTCACGAAAAAATAAAACACAAAACACGTAACACATGCTGATTTTTTCGGGTGTGGAGTATGCATTGTTAGTTGTTACATATAAAAATATAAAATATATTTAAAAAAAAAAAAAACGAGGCTGGGGTGGTGGCCTCCATAACCGTCTAGCCCCACGGTGGCTACCAATCTGTCTGGCAGCCACAACCCATTGAGATTTGAGGCTAGCTCTAGCATGCTTTTTTTCACTTTTTTTGTTTCTTTTATTTTTTGAAAACACTTCTAAGTATTTAAATACTATTCAAAAGCTTTATGGAATGAATTTTCTTTTATAGACTCCACATACAACACTTTTCTTAATGTGTTCACCACCAAAACATTTCTCAATTTTCACCTTTTTCAAAACCCTTTTCAAAACCCAAAACCTAAAACACTTCTCAAAACTTTATCAAACCAACCCAAATATTGTGGTGTCTGGACTCTGGAGTACAACTAGAAAAATATTTAGAGCTTTCTAAAACTTAATACAATTTTGTATCTATTAATGCTAAATTGGGCTTCATGTCCCTGAACATTAGGTGGGTTCTTGGGCTTAGCTTGGTTTATGTTTGTTAAGAAGTTTAATTAAGCTCATTTTAAGCAAGCAAACAAGCACAAACTTAATGATCTATTGGTACAACTCATCCCAGGGTATACTTTCTTGAGTGACTGTCCTGACTTGATGATCTGTTGGTAAACTCTTCCTAGGGTATACTTTCTTGAGTGACTGTCCTCAGAACTAAGTGGAGCATTAAGACATTTAACAATAGAACTCATTCATAATAAATTAAAAATAGATGCACCAAAAGGCCAACTCTTGAGAACAAGCAGCATGCTTATTGAAGTGATAGTTTGTTGATAGTCAACCCAATGTAAGCACAATTGTACAGCAAGGAATTCATGGGCCATTTCGTGTTCATTGCATATTTTGTTTTCTTAAGTCTTAGACACATAAATCATGTTCTCTCCCTCCCTCCCTCCCTCCATCCCTCCCACTCCCTCATGGCTTTTAATTGGTTATACACCAATGAATGTGCCAAGTATTATACGATGACATCATGGCTGCACTCTGCTTGTGATGGTTATGTTAGTGGGAACCAGGGTTGATCTTTGTTTTGTGACTCTGCATTGCAGGATGCTCATCATTCTATGATTGATGATTGTGAAATTATGGTTGATTACAATAGACAACAGTTGATGGCAGGATGGATTCCACGAAGGTTAGGTCAGTTAAAGATTCTCAGTTCTGAAACTCAAGTCACTTTCATAGATCAATTCTGTATTATTATCATTTTCTTTCAAACAGGAGGGGGTCTTGGTGGTAAGAAGGAATCAGGACAACTTCGTTTTGGAGGACGGGAAAAACCATTTCGAGCTCCTTTGTATGCACCATTTCCATATTTTTATGTAGTTTAATTATTTTTATTGATCTTTTGGATATCATTTTGGCCTGTACTTTCCTAGATACAACTTTTGCCGCCCTAAATTAGTTAGTTTGTTTTAAAATCTTTTTAGGAACTCTATTAGTCGTATAAAAGTTTGATGGGAAAGAAATTGCATATCAATGGTACATTAGGGAGGAAGAATAAGTATATACATCAAAGATTTTATTTTTTTATTTTCAAGTTACGCACCGGTGGGTCTTGAGCTGACAACCTTGCCCTGTACCGTGCTCTTATAAGAGGAGGTATTTGGCAAGTATATAGATTAAAGTTTTAAGTAAAAAGATCAATTTGGCCAGAAATCTAGGAAAAATGACAGTTGAAGAAGTGAACTTTGAAGGATTCTGTCGAGGATGGAGTCATTGTCTTTTCACTACTGTAAAAGAGTGATTGGCCAGAAATCTAGGAATAGTGACAGTTGAAGAAGTGAACTAAGAAGCATGCTGTGGAGGATGGAGTCATTGTCCTTTCACTATCTCCTTTTCCTGTATTTATTTGTTTTGCCTCAGTTGGTACATTGGACTTGATTATGTAGACTGGAAACCAGTGCCATACACGTTCTCATTTTTTGAGATTCAGAACAGCATACACAGTACACAAGCATTTATAATAGAATGCTACCTGGTAAACAATAAATACATGGCCACAATGCTTTACCATACAAGTAATTGTCAATTAATAATTTTTGGAAAAGCAATCTGCTTGCACCTTTTCTGTCCAATGCAAAGATGAAGTTCATCCACTGATTGGCTGCTTACCTAGCTTTTTTTTGGAAAAGGAACTGCTTACACCTTTTTTGTCCGTTGTAAAGATGAAGTTGATCCACTGCATAGCTGTTTACTTAGCTTTCTCCTGTATTATTAGTCTAATGTGGAAAGTTACTTTCAGAGGTGGCAAATTTTGAGCGAATTCCACAAGCCTGTGTTGGCTAAGGATCTTTAGTTTAGCTCTTGGACCTGATTGTTTTGTTTTGTCCTTTCGTTATTTTACCAAGCTGTTTGAGGTTTGGAGCATTATGTACCAACATTTCTTTTGTTTACCTACTGGCATTTGCAAAAGTTCGACATTTTTTTTTCTCTCTATTGGAAAACCTGAATGAAACCGAAGATCTCACTTTGAAAATGTTAACTTTGTGTGGCTATATAAGGGCAAATTGCACTGTTCTTCTCATATATGGTAAATTACATAACCAGGCGACCAATCCCGTTTGATGATTTGAAGAGGCTTGGAATTCCGCCTCCACCAGAAGGAAGATACATGTCACGCTTTCAGGTAGTGTTTCTCTTACCTTATTAGCTTTCTTCTGCTCCTTCACAAAGAACCGTACCGACCTGTAGATGCTGCAAGCAAGCCTACTATAGTTTAGGGGAAAAATAGAGGAGAAAGGAAAATGATGGTATATGGTTTAGGATGGTTTAGGAGAGCGATGGAGGAACTGAAGCAGGTTGGGGAGATTCGGGATTTCTGCAGGACATATCGGGTGGGTTCGACGGTGTTGATCCTGCAGCGGAGGGGGAACGAGCACGGTAGTTTCTTGGAACTGTCAGAGTATGCTTTTGGAGGTAGAAGATCGTCTGTGATGATACCAGAGGGAAGAGTTGGTTGTGGGTGGGCAAATTGTCTAGCGCAACTGAGAAGATTAGAGAAATCCCTTGAGAGAAAAGCCGCTGGGGGGAAAACAGGCGGAAATATACCAAGTGCTGCAAGAAAGGAGTTGAAACCGGCGTTTCGTGATGGCCGATCGTTTGCGGAGGCGTTTATAGGGAGCAGCAGTAAGCTGGAAAATGGAGAATCAAGTAAGGATAATCTGGGTGGTTCAGGAGAGCAATCCTTGTCTTTTCTGGCAAGATCGGAGAAGCAGCCGGCGACGAAGGAGGGAGGAGGCTGTACAGCTATTGGTGGAGCGCATTCTGCGCTGAACGACCTGGTTGCTTCTGCGGAAGGGCAAATACAGCTGGCAGATTTCAAAAAATTGCCCGTCTCCATCCGTGATGAAGTTACAAGATGGCTGGATCGGCTGGAGTTGGGCCGGGTCATCGTAAGCCCAAACAAAGGTCAAACAGACATCGAAGTGGTTCAGGTTGCTTTGGGCTCTCCTGCGCAGGACCAAAAAGGGAATAAGGAGAAAGGAAAAGAAGCAGCTGCCCAAGAGTTATGTGGAAGCCCACAGCTTACCTACAAGCGTCGGGTTCTACTTAGGCAGAAGATCCAAGCTGGGTCGACAACGGAGTCGGTGGAGGAAAAGGCCGAGCAAAGGCAGATATCACCGATGAGGTCGCTGGAGGTAAGTTCCGAGCTCGCCCTTCCCGGTTCTGGGTCTGAAAGGTTGGGGAGTCGGGATGCTGCACATGCGGGGAGCTTTTTGGAGGATATTGGAGCTGGTTCAGAGGGGGACGAAGGGGTCATCGGAGGGTTGAAATCGGCCACAGAGGAGGCTACTTCAATTGAGAACCAGGTTTCGATACTCTATAGTCCGGGACCGGCAGAAAATCAGGAGGAGGAGGAGCGCTTTAACAAGGGCAGTGAAAGCGGGAGGTTGGGTAAGCTCGGACTGGTTTCTGGTTTGAGTGGAGAGGCAGGAGACGGCAGGGAGGTGGGGGAGCAAGGGTTAGAAAGTCCGAAACAAGCAGATTTTGAGATTGGACTGGGAGAGATGGCAGTACAGTGCAGGGGCCTAGAAATGATTGAAGTGAGTGGTAAGGTGGATGAGGTTATGAGTGATCTTGATTGTCGGGAGAAGGGTGATGGGGTTAACAGTTTAGCCTTGATGACTAGCACAGAGGAGAATCTGGGGGATATTGAGTTGCTGGATGTTATGCCTTTGGCAGTCTTGGAGAAGGATTTAGGAGTGGAGTCATCGGATTGGGTGCTTGAGAGAATTAGTGGTTTTTGCAAAGTTGTTGGAATTTCTTGTCCAGGCCTTGAGGAGAAGATGATGGAATTGTTTAATGGTATTGAGGCACAACGGTTTTCTAATAGAGTGAGGCAAAACAATAATAGTAGTACTATGGGGAACCGAGGACTCCGTGAAGTGAAGAGGTTAGAGTGTTCGGTGAATTATGATGGGAAAGGAGGTCAATCGTCCAGGTTGACTAGGAAGGGGAGGGTAGGCAATTGCTTATGTTGAAGCCAAAAATAATTTCTTGGAATGTGCGGGGCATGAATGAGTTTGAGAAAAGAACGAAGATTAGGGGGTTGTTGAGGGAATGGAAAGCAGACATTGTATGTTTACAAGAAACAAAATTGGAGTTTATTACCAGGGAGTTGGTTTATAGTGTTTGGGGATGTGCTTATGTGGATTGGGTGTATTTGGGCTCTAGAGGGGCTTCGGGAGGTATTTTGTTGATGTGGGATAGAAGAGTTGTTGAGAAGTTTGAAGAGTATGTTGGGAGATACGTGGTAGCCTGTGCCTTTCGGAATGTGTCAGACATTTTTGAGTGGGGTTTTGCGGGTGTTTATGGGCCTAATGATGATTGTGATAGAAGAGGCCTTTGGGATGAATTGGCGGGTGTGAGGAATATTTGGGAGATGCCGTGGTGTATGGGGGGGGATTTTAACGCTGTCCGGTATCCGAGCGAAAGAGGGGGGGAAGGGAGATCTACCCATGCTATGGTTGAGTTTTCTGAGTTCATTTTTGATCAGGCTCTCATTGATCTTCCCTTGGTTGGGGGGAGATCCACCTGGTCTAATTGCCGTTCGTGGTCCAGAATAGATCGTTTTTTGTTGTCTCCAGATTGGGAGGAGTATTTTCCTGAGGTTTCTCAAAGGCGTTTGCCTCGGGTTCTATCGGATCATTATCCTTTGCTCTTGGATTGCGGCATCGGTAGACGAGGCAGGGGGTCTTTTAAGTTTGAGAATATGTGGTTGCAAGTTGATGGTTTTGAGGAGTTGGTAAAGGGTTGGTGGAGATCTTATGGGTTCGAAGGGTCGCCTAGCTATGTGTTCGCTCGGAAATTAAAAGCTTTGAAATTTGACCTTAGAAAATGGAACAAGGAGGTGTTTGGAAATGTAGGGGCTAATAAGAAGAAACTTGAGACTGAACTGTGCGAGCTGGATTTGATTGCAGAGGAGAGGCCGTTATCTGATGAAGAAAAAGAAAAGAGGGTAGAATTTTCCAGAAAGTTAGAGCAGCATGTCTTTCTTGAAGAGGTCAGTTGGAGACAGAAGTCCAGGGCTCTGTGGTTAAAAGAGGGGGACAGCAACACAAAAAATTTTCACCGTGTGGCTAACTCTCATAGAAGGCATAACATGATTGAGCCACTGGTGGTGGATGGTCAATTGACTGAGGATCGTGCAGTTATCAAAGATCATATTGTAGACTTCTACGCGAAGCTTTATAGTGAGCAGTATCAGTGGAGACCAAAGGTAGATGACTTATCGTTCTCTTCCATTGATGATATAGATAGAATTTGGTTGGAACGTGAGTTTGAGGAAGATGAGATTTGGGCGGTTATACAGAACTTCAAAGGGGATAAGGCTCCTGGGCCTGATGGTTTCTTTATGGCTTTCTTTCAGAAGTGTTGGGAGATATCGAAGAATGATATTTTTGCGGTGCTGAAGGAGTTTTATTCTACCGGTAAATTTGAAAAGAGCCTTAATGCTACTTTTGTGTCGTTGATTCCAAAGAAGGCCGGAGCGGTGGATATCAAGGATTTTCGTCCTATCAGCTTAATAGGTGGTATGTATAAAATCATCTCTAAGATTCTGGCTAATAGGTTGAAGGTGGTTTTGGGGAAGGTTGTTTCTCAGTCTCAGAATGCTTTTGTAGAGGGGAGGCAAATTCTGGATTTAGTGTTGGTGGCTAACGAATGTGTGGATAGTAGGATTCGTTCTGGAACTCCGGGCATAATTTGCAAATTGGATCTGGAGAAGGCCTATGATCATGTCAATTGGGAATTTCTGCTTTACGTTCTAAAAAGATGTGGTTTTGGGGAGAAATGGGTTGGCTGGATTGCTCATGCTATTTCTACTGTTTCTTTTTCCATCAATATTAATGGGTCGCCTTCAGGGTTTTTTCGTAGTTCTCGGGGTCTTCGACAAGGGGATCCTTTGTCTCCGCTCTTGTTCGTGATGGTGATGGAGGTTTTCAGTCGGATGACATATGCAGCAGTGGATAGTGGGCGGCTATCGGGTTTCTCAGTGGGATCGAGTTCCCAGGTTGCCATGAAGGTTTCCCATTTATTATTTGCGGATGATACGTTGATTTTCTGTGACCCGGTTGTTGATCAGGTCCGAGATCTGAGGTGTTTGTTGCTTTGTTTTGAAGCAGTTTCCGGCTTGAGAATCAATTTATCCAAATCTGAGATGGTCCCGGTGGGAGAGGTAGAGGATGTAGAGGAGTTGGCTAGTATCCTTGGGTGTGGTGTGGCTTCGCTTCCGATTAAGTATTTGGGCCTTCCGTTGGGTGCTAAATATAAAGATTCTAATATATGGAACAATGTTATTGAGAAGATGGAAGCTAGACTAGCAGGGTGGAAGAAGGTGTGTTTATCTAGAGGGGGGAGGCTTACTTTGATTAATAGCACTCTCTCTAGCCTTCCTACGTATGTTCTTTCTCTTTTCCCTATTCCTGTGGGTATGGCTAATCGGATGGAGAAACTTCAGAGAGATTTCCTATGGGGTGGTGTTGGTGATGAATTCAAAATTCATTTGGTTAATTGGCGTACGATTTGCTCTTCAAAAGCTTCGGGAGGGTTGGGAGTGAGAAGTTTGGTTAGATTCAACAAAGCATTGATGGGTAAATGGTTTTGGAGATTCACTATGGAGAGAGATGCTTTTTGGAGAAAGGTGGTGGAGGTCAAATATGGTAGTTCGAGGGGTGGTTGGTGTTCTAAGGAGGTTGGGGGTTCTTATGGGTTTGGTGTGTGGAAAAGCATTAGGAGGGGATGGGATGACTTCGCTGCGCATGTGAAATATGAGATCGGGGATGGCTCGAAAGTCTTGTTTTGGCATGATGTTTGGTGTGGGGATATTCCTTTGAAGATCCTCTTTCCTGAGTTGTTTCTTATTGCTACTAGAAAGGATGCTTGGGTGGAGGATATTATGCAGAGACAAAATGGCACCATCTCATGGAATATTTTGTTTGCTCGTCCGGTTCATGATTGGGAGGTCGATGCGGTTAGTAGGTTCTTTGGGATTTTGTACAACTTCAAAGTTAGTAGCGAGGGAGAGGATAAGTTGTGTTGGGTGCCAGCCCGTAAGAAATCCTTTGAGGTAAAGTCCTATTATCATTTGTTGTCGAGTCATTCTCAGTTCTCCTTCCCATGGAAAAGTATTTGGAAAGTTAATGTTCCCCCGAGAGTGGCTTTCTTTGTTTGGACGGCAACTCTAGGGAAATCTTTAACTCTGGATAATCTTCGTAAGAGAAACTTTATCGTAATGGATTGGTGCTATATGTGTAAATCCGCTGGAGAATCCATCGATCATTTATTTCTGCATTGTATGATGGCTTCTGAATTATGGAGGGTTCTCTTGCAACTGTTTGGGGTGGAATGGGTAATGCCGAAGTCGGTGAAAGATATGTTGGGGAGTTGGAGGGGCCAGAAGGGTAATCGGACCTCGTTACAGATTTGGCGCATGGCTCCGCTGTGTTTGATGTGGTGCATCTGGAGGGAACGGAATGCTCGCTGCTTTGAAGATTGTGAGACGGGTTTGTCAAATCTGAAGAGAAAGATGTTGCAATTGTTGTATATGTGGAGGGATAGAATTAAGACTATGCATGATTGTTCATATTTTGATTTCTTAGACAGTTGTTCTCTTTCCCCCGTTCCTTAGGGGTTCCTTGTATACATCCTGTATACTTTGGGTTGCGCCCCTTTGCGCCTTTTCAATAAATTTTACTTATCAAAAAAATAAAAAAAATTCTAGCATTTATGGTTTCGGTGGTTGTACCTCTTATTTTTCTTTCCTAGAATCAATGTTACTGATGTTACGAATGATAATACTTGTGAGATTCTCAAACTGTTTCTGCTGTCAATTGGCTTTTGGATCCTGCATATTTTTCTATCTAGAAAGTCTCTTCAAACCATGTGGCTTTGGATGATTATCAAACCTGAACTCATGAAACCTACATAAGAAGTAATTCGTTTTTGATATCGTATCTGTGGTTGTAGGACCCATCTCCCCCAAGAAGAGAAAGGAGTTCAGTGGACAGGGAAGAGAGCTCTCACAAGAGCTCTAGGGACGGGCGAGAACGCACTCACAAACGAAGTTCTGTGGACGGCAAAGAGCGGTATCACAGCAGGAGCTCCATGGACCCAGAGGAGCTCTCTCACAGATGGAGCTCTGTGGAGAGGGAAGAATATCATGGCAAGAGGACCTCCATGGAACGAGATGATCGTTCTGCCAATATGAGCTCTACTGGGAGGGAAGAACGTCATCACAAGAGGAGCTCTTCAGACAGGACTCGCAAAAGGAGCTCTAAGGATGAAGACGGACACTCTCACAAGCGTCATAAACATTCTAGCCATTCCCGTCGACATGAGAGGGGGTCCTCTAGTCATTAACTTTCGTCTGATCACTGAGAGAGAGAGAGAGTGAGAGAGAGTCCATATGCAAAGGGGCCTCCTTTCTTGTGCACGCTTCCTTTTGTCCTTTAAATGTAAATCTTAAGCATTCTATTCTAGAGGATGTAAATTCCTTTTCATATAAATAAGAGATATGTTATATGGTATTCTTTTGTCCTTTTCCGTACCATACAACCTTGCGTTATTTTTCTTGATGAATGATGATACCACTCTGTTCACTAATCAACTAAATACAGAATTAGGCATTAATACAGCCGGATTTGCCTTGCTTTCTGAAGTAAAAAGAGTCAAAAGGCTACACAGCATTTCACATGAAGGTTCAACATAACAACGTTGGATGAGATGAAGGTCAATATTAAGTTAAAGCTAATTCTGTACGGGCAAGATGGAGGAGGGGTTGAAGCACAGGTCAAAAGGCTTTGACCAGATAAGCAGGGCATATTTAGTGAAGCTGGAGAGTCCTAAAAACTTCCATACAAGTGCAGCTTTCAAGGTTAATTTGAAAACACAACACATGCCCACTCCAGCTTCCTTCCTGTTGCCAGCCAGCAGTTTGACACCTGAATCAAGCAGACATAATTGAATGAAGTAGCAGATGATTACAATATGAAATGAAGATAAGAAAGGAGAATATATTGAAATTCAGAAACTATGTTGCATGAAATATTTTCCAATTTACAAATGAATAAAAGAAAAGCATGAACTGAATAGTGTTCATTATTCTCTCAACGTGGCAATACTTAAAGCAAGGCATAACTAGAATCAAACAACCCTGATATATATATAGAGATGAATCGTGAAAGAGAGACATAACTAATCATTTGTCCTAGGGAAAAAATGTGAACTTGAAGGAAAAAGGGCAGCAGAGGATCTAATTACAGTCTCTCTGTCTCTCTCTCTCTCTCTCTCTCAAAGCACATGGTGATGATCTTGGTTTTTTGGCTTTAACTAAGTGATAATCTTGATAGTGAAAATTATCATAAATTATTCAGTAAAATCTGACGATGATAAAAAGAACGCATTGATGAAACAAAGAGAAATATGCTGATATGCAAGAAAAATGCAAAAATATAACTATGGGAAATTAGGGTAATATTAACTTAATTATAAAAATTACTCATCAATCCTAAGGATCTAACACAGAGAGCCCTGAGTTTATCAAATTTCAGAAATAATAGGACCTACAGCAGTTATGTGACCAGTAACCAATCAAAATTATCCCCGCTACCCTTATATGGGCATACACTTTGTCTCCATAGATTATTTTGTGTTGGTCTTCAACCTTGCATAAGTTGCAGCAGCATACTGCAAACCGTTCACAATTTTTTATTTCATTTTATTACAGACCGTTCACAAGTACCAATATGCTAGTGACACTAAACAATTTATTTATCTCAAGGGAATTGGCCGGCCCTTTTTTCCATAGCATTTTGCACATACATTTACATACGGAAGTATACTAAAATGATAAGAAGGAAATATGACCCAGATGAATGATCACAATTGAGCATAAAAGTGTAAGTCCACATTGAAAATGTGTCACAGGAGATGGTGCGCATGCATGGATAGCGAGTCCCTTTCATGGTTGGAGCAAGGACGAAGATGCATGGCATGCATGCCACATAGCCCACACAAATGATCCTAGAAATGGGCCATAAAATTGATAAAGCTTCCATTCGAGAGAAAGTATAATTGATGTAATGATAGACTCGCACACGAAGGTAAAATTGTTGAGTATACATTTGAGTATAGAAGGGTTAAGTTCTGCATTGGAAATGTGTCACAAGAGTGATTGGTTAATATAAGATAGTTGGGTCCAAACTCATAAACTAAAGCTTTTGGGTTGAGTAATGTCCAATATATTATTATGGCCTCACTAGAGGACTCCCCAAGGTGTTAATTTCCCTAACAATTATCATAACATGTTTACTCACATATTGTTGCTTTTGTTAAAGACATTCAAGTGAAAAGTATTGTTAAAAGCAGTTAGCACGCTCTTAAAATAATAATGATAATATTATTCATTAAATCTTGCATGGTTATACAGCACAATTATAATTGGAATGTTTGGTTGAGTGTCAATTCTGTGACACACTCTACTCAGACAACTAGTAAATTTGCCTTTATGTCCTAATGCCATCCTTGCCATTAAAACTAACTTATCTTGGATATTTAAGCTTTTGGATTTCTAATTGATGTATGAGAGAAGGGTGAGAGGGAGATTTGATTTATGATATAGACATGATATTGACAAAAACTGCTTAAAGTCTTGATACCAAATGAACAAGATTGAAAAGAGATGTATGGAAAAAAAAAATAATGATAATAATAATAATAACAACATAACAGAAAATAAAAAATAAAGGAAAGAAATAAAGTAGATAACACAAATTTAGACTAGAAATTTTAAATAAGGCAAACAAGCTTGAGAAAAAAGAATAACCAAACAAGGAATTCAAAAAACTTATATGCAGTATTGGTGAAATCTTACACTTTCAAGTTCTAAGTCACTCAATTTGACAAGATAAACATCTCACCTCTGGTTTTTGCATCTTTTAAACAATCAATTGTGCACTGTCGATCAACAGACATGGGGCTCAGCTAGCACTTTCTTCATTAACCACAACTTTACTTCTATTTTCCCTTTTTGCAGCTCTCCTTTTGGTTTGTATGTGGCATACATATTCTGTGACTATGACATGGAACTTGGGAGCAAGCTTACTTGATGAGGAAACATTCAGACCTGCCTTCTTCAAGGCCCTTGTGACATGCTTCTGAGCCTTTTGAAAGTGGACACTGCAGAGAGAAGGAACAGTTGATCTCAGTATGGGCTTCCCACATGTTATAGGTCCTGCCTGAGCACTAGATATTGAAAAAAAAACAAATAACGAGTCAGTTAAGAATTCAATCTCTGCTACTCATAATCAAAAACGACTAAGTTCTGAAGTACCCATAGTAGACTTAGTAATAAAATTTAAAAGTGTTGATTAGAGCCTTTTCAACAACTAATAAGGTCATTTTCTTCAATTCCTAATTTTTCTTCAAAAAAAAAATAACAATCCCAGGGCTCACTAGGATCTCTTTAAATATATGTTTGGTAAAACTCATAAAGTAAACGGCCAATTTAAAGTATAATTAAGAAATAGAACAATCTTGGAAATCATTTTTCAGATATACTGATCCTGGAGAGAATTCACCAATTAGGTGGTGCATACAAACATCATTAGGTGGCATATACGCCCAGATAACATTTACTTTTCCTAAATGTTTTAAGTGCTTTAAAATACACTTGGTGGGTTTACAGAGAAGGGAAGTGAAGGGAAAAGAAGTTTTCGGAGAAAAGGATGAAAAATTATCCCTCAAAGGGGATAATTCATTTAGAAACTTGGAGAATTGGTGGTCTTTGCCCGGTGCCGCTAGAGAATTTGGAGACTGCACTAATGCAAAACCCGGGTTTTGCACGGGCTGGGCCCCGGCTTCCAGGAATTGGGATGAAACTATTCAATGGATGATTCGTAGATCAAAAGGTAAAGCTTTATTGAGCCTTATTATCAAGACATTAATGCATTGATTTAAATGAAACAGGAAGAGAGAAGGTTCATTCACTGTTATATATACTATTAGTTTTCATATTTGTTTCAGTGTACAAAGTTGATATATCCCTACAACCATAAAAAAAAACTAGGCAACTCTTCGTGTGTATATATATATATATCATCTTATAGTTAATGACTTCAATGCCAAACGCGATCTGATACATTACGTGGTTGTACGAAATGTGAGAGAAGTTTTTGCCTACTGCTACATATTTTTTCTTTTGACAATTTGCAGTCTGCAGTTTTTGCTCTTATGCTTGTATCCAATTTGAAGACAAGAATTAGGCATGTATACCAAATAATGATGTGAATGCAATAAAACATAAATACCTAGACTTAAACTATCAATGTAAAGTACTACTTTTAACATATACTATCTAGAGGACGAACCCTATAGAACAATTCACTCTCTTGACAACTAGTTCCACCAATCAAGAGTACAAATATAGTTATCCCTCATAAAAGTTTGAAATTGAAATCAAGTTAGCAAGTTAGAGCAGGAGATTGGGCCGCTCTAAGCCAACTTCTTATGCCAATCTTTGGGTGGGCTAAGAGCATGAGCTTATACAGCCATGACGAGCTTGGGCTTCAATTTTGAGCCCAAAGTAAAGAAGGGTGTAGCCCTAGCTTAGTGTGAGCCTGAAGATGACCAGACACTCAAAACATATAGTCATGTACATTTTGTTTAAGATAAAGGGTTAATTAGTACCCTCTTCTTTGAAACCAACAGCTCTCGTTTACAAATGGATTTTCAAGTCCCTTGAAGGCCAGTGAAGTCCTCTCATAAAAGCTTTGACCATTCAATCGAGATTTTCCCAAGAAAAAAAAAAAACTCACTTTTAGAAGCAATTAGAGCTATAGCCTATATGGTCATTTTGGGAATTAACAAACAACAAAATCAACCACTTTTTGGTAATTCGAAATCAATTTACCTAGGAAAACAAAAACTACGATTCCAAATCAATTTCCATATGCGTCCATATACTCTTTCAAAAATCAAAAGTTTCTAAAACAAAGAAATAAACTAAAACCTCAACCACAGATTTTCCATCCAATATGAACACCCAAAGGCACTCAGACATACATAAAAACGCGTGTGTAACCTGTCTATCACAACCCACTGAAACCAATCCAATGAATTATCAAATACCCGTTAGAGAACTAAGCAAAACAAATCAAAATTTCAGAGAAACATGCATAAGTGCGTCACCAATCTACCGTTGTCGTGAATTATCAAACACCCACCAAAGCATTAAGTAAAGTAAGTCAAAATTTAACACAAAAGAGAGCTGAGAAGAACCTCTTGATAACATAACCGCAAGCCTTGTAGAGCTTCTGCTTGGAATCCGAGAGGATATGAAGGTGACAGAAGCTCGTCAAAGGCATGGCCTTTAGCTTACACCCCACAAACACGCACCGCTGGTTGCATGTCACATCCATATTCAAATTGTTGCTGCTGTTGTTCTCACCGGTGCCTTCAAGATCACCAGCTTCAATATCTCTCTGGGAAGCGTGGTGTTGGAGCTCTTGCTTGAAGGGGCTGACACCGTACTTCCAGTAGTACTCCCTGTACTGGATCTTGAGCTCCTCCATGAAGGCCCAGTAGTGGTCCCTGTAGCATTTCGCGAGCTGCTTGAGGTAGTGGGACCGGCGGCGGAGGAGCTCCTGGCGCGTGAGGTGGGAGGCGCGTGAGAGGGCGAGGTCTTGTTGGGAGGGTCTGATAGGTGAGCAGGTGGTGGTTCTACTGGTAGTGGGTTTTGGGTCTTGAGGGTCAGTGTGAATAGTGGGGTTGAAGCTGAATGGGGCTTTCGGAGGTTTGGAAAAGGTGGGATTTTGGTGCTTGGAAGCTGAAGCCATGGCGTGTAGAGACAGAGCGCGGGGGAGGGGGAGAGTTGGTATATACTAGGAATTAACGATATTCCTTTCTTTCCCATTAATAGAGTAACAAACTAAAAAAAAAAAAAAAAAATTATATATATATATATATATTTTCGGCTAGTGTCGCTGATGCATAACAAAACGACATTATTTAGCGTCGTTTACCATTTAAACGGCGTTAAATACTGCTGTTTTATTTTTTATTTTTTTGTAAAAACATACGAAAACTATCAAAATAATAATAATTGATTAATTTTTTTTTATATAAAAAAAAAAAAAGAAGAAGAAGAAAAAGGAGGGGGTTTCCTACTACATAAAGGGAAAGAGGGAAAAGAGGGTGGAGCCTCGAGAGATGGGAATGCCTCGTAAGCGGATCTAGCAGGACACCAAATAAGTCGCATGGTGGGCACATAAGTTTGATACTTTTATCGATTTTATGAGCTTCCAAAAAAAAAAAAAAAGATAAATAAGAGAGATGGTGTCTTAGATAATTTGAGAGATCCGCCAGTCCAAAGTAATCGATGGCTGCTGAAGAGTCAAGATTACCACAAGAGAATCACCTTCCCGAATAAAAGGAACTGAGCTTCAGAGATTGGGCTAGTTAAACAGCTAAGAAAGCTGCCAAAGGTTCATCATAATTTTTTGATCACATTTTGGACCAATCTGGGAGATGGCATTGACAATTGTACAATTTGTACTGCTAGAGTTGCAACACATAGCAACTTGAGCTTATAGGAGATCGTGAATGGTCGTATCAAAATTAATCTTGAAAAACTCCGCTAGAAGGGGGAGCCATTTTTCCACAGTCTTGCCAAGTTTTGAATTACAGGCAAAAAAACTGTGCCAATAAGTTCCACCGGCTGTATGCATAGAACCTTATACTGTTATTTTTAAAAAATAATATAAAATATATAATAGAAGCTTATACCGTAGTAACATATAAGTAAATCGTGATGGATTTGGCATAGGTGCTGTTAAAAACTATAATATATGTGTTGTAATTGTTTCAATGATCCAAATTTAATTTCACACTATTTCTTTCTCATAAAAAAAACTTCATAAAAATAAATCTGTATCATAAATAATTTTTTTAAACTAAACCAAATCCAATCATGAGTCATTAAGTTGAATTCAAATCACAAACTCACCTTTTACATAAATAGGATGCCATAGCTCTAACAAAAATATATCCTCATTTATATAGAATAATCATTGTCATGTACAATACAATACCAATACGTCATACATACAAACAAAAAGGGCGATAGTAACTGGTTTACTTCATGATTTATAGATTCTTAGAACACCTTCTACATGTCCAGTTACAATTCAATGTAAGGTGAAACAATTCCTTTTGGTTGGTTTTCAGTTTTTTTCCACCTTTACAGAAGAGTTTACTGATTGTTTATACATGTGCAATATTTTCTTTTCTTTTTAAATGAGTGCTTGCAAGTAAAGCAAGAAGACAGCTAATATGTGCTTAATATAGATAGAGACAGACTTTTCAATGAGATCTGAGAGAAAGGAGTAAGAAAGTAATCTCAAGGTTTATTATCTCAGAAAGTAATATAGCGCGGGTATAGAAAGCTCTACAAACCATATAGAATTAGAAATAGTTCATCAAATCAAACGAATCACAATTTCACTCATGCAATTATTATTAAGCTAATTTTGTTCACAAAAAAATTATGAAAAATTTATAATCAAATCAGAGAAGAAAAATAGGAGGGGGGCAAATACCGCAAAGCTTTCTCCAACTGTATACCAGAAAAGCCATATGATACATAAACAAAAATGAACACCCAGTACAGACAACTCCTACGGCAGAATCTATATGTACAAATATTTCCCTGAACTATATAATTTAGGCCTTAACCACTTTTTGAGGAGGAAAAAACTAGAATCCAAAGAAGAGGAGAATCACATTCTTACTCTATTGATTATTGAACCTTTACTTTCTTCAATCCATACATTAGGGATTCTATAGATTTCTGTATTCTGGTGCCATCTGTCTGGGTCACTAATTGAGATGCCCGGTGTAAACTTTGAATACCACGTCCCAAACTGGCAATTGAAGGAGCTTCAGGTAGAGATTCAGCAGCACATTCAATCCCATCTCCACATACAAGCAAGCCTGTGCAAGCTCCAACACTACACCCAAATGTTGCCCATGGTAGGAAACCGATTGGCCGTACCCGTCGTTTCCTCATTATTTCATAGAATGCTGATCTCATGGCTGAAAAGCTGGTCTTCTGAGCAGAGGCTATAACACTGTGGGCTACTGCCCGGATCTTCTCAGCAGAAGCAGTTGCCTTCAAGACAGTTGTTGTTTTGGCTCCATGACTTGCAATACCTGGAGCTACAACTTTTGATGAGGCAAGAGTCTTGCCAAGGGTTAGTTCCACTACCTTCTGAGTTTGGGTCAGAACGAGTTTAAGCGAAGCAGGAATTTTGAATGTTACAACTTTCATGACAGTTGATGCAGGAACAACTTTAGAGAGATACGAAGCTCCAAAAACTGCTGTTGCCCCCGCCCCAACTGCCACCACAGGTTTACCAGTCAATAATCTTTTCCTGTCGGTATGATTTGAAAGTTCCGCATCGCCTTCACAATTCATAACAAGCTGTTCAACCAAACCTTTGATCTCTGGAGGAACAAGAGTGTTCCAGTGTTTCCTAAGACCTGCTAAGCCACTAGCATCCACTACTGCTACTATAGTCTTGAACTTCTTAGTCTGGCTTCGAAGGGCCTGTGCAAGGAGCACGTGTGACTTGTCCTCATCCGGAAGCTCCGAAAACTCGATCTTAGCTGACTTGGGATTCCCTATTTTGTCAACAGGTAGCCGACCAGCATTGTTTAAAGCAATTCTCAGCCCCTCGACTGCAATTCGAAAGGTGTATACCTCAGATATGATGCGGGTTTCCACAATTTCACCTCTGTTAACATCAAGAAGCATCTTCTGTGCATGAGCTAGAGCACTCCTGATTGATGGGAGGTCGAAAAATATATTATGTAGATCCTCAAGTAATGGATAAATGGACTGAGCAAACGGTGGTGCCTCGTAACTGCATCTAGCTTGAATTTCCTTTGAACCCACCTCCAATACAGAACTCGAACTCGAGTGACTAAACCTTGATATTGATAGATCCATATATGTTGATAACGACTTCACCATCTGTGTCTGAACATCACTGGTAAGGCAAAATCTCTTCGAAGCCAAAAGAACAACAGAACCCGCTTTCTGAGGAACCAAACTACTAACTAGACCTTGAAACTTGTTCCCTGCATCAAGTTTACCCGAGCTGTCATCCCCACCAGAACATTTCAAAAAGGGTGATTCGAGCAACAAGAATGCTGATCCAGACTCCTCAGCCGCCTTCTTGGCAACCAGAAAATGTCCATGAAAACCAATCCCAAAAATCTCTTGCAAAACCAAGTTGCCAGCAACATTCTCATACTTCTCCTTATTAAACTTATCAATAAAACACCGCTTAAGCACTCCAAACGAAGAAGTGGGAACTGGGTGATGAACACCAATTCTCAATTCACTCTCTTCCGATTGAATTTCAGTCAGTGGCAAATGACCCACCTGGGCCACAACGGCATCAGGTCTAACCTCCCTAATAAGATACTCAGCGTCTAAAGCTGATCGCTCGGATAAATTCTGAGCAGCGAGGATGTAAATCACGGACTGAGTTTCGGGCTCACGAACCGCGTAAACAAATTGTTTTGTGTGTTTGGGTAGTGAAAGTTTGCGGACCAATTCATCTGACACTCTCAGGTCATCATATTTTAGCATCGAAAAAGGCCATAGGTTCTGGAGGTTCCAGAAAAACGCAAGGGCCATTACAAGAACATTAACGCCCCGTTTGGTTACTCAGAAAACCAAGGAAAATCTCAATAATAGCCTCTCTGAATTCAATACTTTATCTCGCTCAAAAACAATAAAATTGAAGAAAATGAAAGCCTCCCCTACAAAGATTTTTGACTAGACAAACTCGAGTGGAGATTTCTGCCCTTTTCAGAACCCAGATAAACGAAAAAAATAACCATAAAACTCTAAGCCCAAAGCTGTTTTTTCTATTCCCACCTTTTCTCAGCAACCAAAAAGGGCATAACTACAAACCCTAGAACCCAGAACAAGGAATCAACAACAGGGCACATCTTAATGCAACCAATGCAATCAAGAAGGCCCTAATAGACCTCTGCAGAGAGGTCTAACCGAAGAACCTTCTCTTCAGGGAAAAGAAAAAAATCTAAGCAGTAGAATTCCCGAGAAAGTGAAAGAAAATTAAGAGGGAAAATTCCAGCTTAAGCTGGAAAATAATCTTAAAATGAATATAAGATTAGATTTGGGTGTGCAGTCGATGTACCTGGTTTCCTGTCTAGAAAAGGATCCACTGCTCTTTGGACGTCAAAAGTGTCCGAGAGAGACCCGGGAGATTTGGAACCATGGCAAGTCTGTTTCGCGGCTTTTGCCGAACAAAAACATTATCGGGACCACGTGGATGAGTCCGCGTAGGAACCCGAGAGGCGAGAGTTCTCTCGGATGCTCTCATACAGTTACTCGATAAAAAATAAAATAAAATATTGAGAGAAATGTTATTCTTTCAATTCATGTTTAACTTCTATTTAATTCTGAATCAACATTAAAAAAAAAAAAAAACCCTTCTATTTCATTCTCAAAACTTTATTTTCAAAATCAATTATTAAGTATGTAAGGATAGGAAAATAAATTTAATAATTTGTTTGAAAAAATATTGGATAAGAGTTTGGCAAAAATTACAGATGACATGTCTAAAAAATTTAACAACAAACAAACAAAAAAGGGAAAAAAAATGTTGGGGAAATTAAAGCCTAAGTGAGCCCATGAGTGAGCTCTAGGCCCAGTCGGTTCAATCGATCTGAATAAATACTCGATCGGTCATGACGGACTCGGATATTCCTTATAAAATCTTATGAATATTCTCGATTACCAAAATCGGGGATAAGCATTGGACCGAAACATCTTTGTCCCAGGAATACGAGACAAATGCATATGAATCCCCATATCCAGTTGGTCTTGGGAACGGATTTCTCAAGACTACCATGAGGCAATATGAATGAAATATGCTAGACTACTTATCCCTAAAACATCACAGAATGACTATATCCCAGATTTCTCGAGATAATCTCTTATCCCACAAAATATAGGATAAGATACATATTTGAATTCAACTGCATGATAGTCCTATCCCATTTGGATTATCCACTGACAAGGTCTAATCCTATAGGATCTGGGAATTAGAATCCTAATTGAACTATAAGCATAGTACTCCAAATATATCAAAACTACATGCCTATAAATAGATCACTACCCCAGAGTACCAAAACTCTTTGTTCTCTCTGATATTCAAGTGTGCCTCTCATACTCCCATATATTTGTCTATTAAATCTGACTTTGCCATTGGAGTGAAACTACATCGGCACACCCAATTTTGGCTTCTCCACTACGCATCTGTCCATCTACCTCTGTGTTGTGCCGTTTATCTCCTCTCTAGCCCCTGATGTTGTTTAATGGTTATGTTATTACTTTGAATAAGAGTTTTATTATCTTTAGACCTGCATTTATGGGTGATTTATGGGATGGAGGTTAGTCAGGTGTGAGGGGCTATATCTCACGACCTTAAAGCTATTAAATAACAAACTCTCTAAAGCCTCGTTTGGTTCGCAGAATAAACCTTCGGAATAGAATAATTATTCCAAATGAATAGTCCATTTATTTTGTAAGGGTCTATTATGTATAATAGTTATTTCCATTAAAATAAATAAACTATATTTTATAGAAAAAACCACCCATATTATGTTTATTTTTATTTTAAAGAAACTAAAAAAAAAAAATGTGCATGATATACTATGGCTCTACCAATTTCCACATTGGTTTTTTTTTTTTTTTTCACTTCTAATTCGAGTTTTTTTAAAAAAATAAATAAAAAAAAAATAATGTAGTGATTTTTTAGTAATTTTGATTTGATTCAAATTAAAGTATATGTGTTGTCATCAAACTAAGTAGTAGGAATAACTATTCAATTCCACTCTCTTTCATTTAAAGAAATAACTATTCTCTTTCCCGATGGAATACTAGTTTCGCAAACTAAACAATACCTAAATATTTATCTACTTTAAATAAATACTATTTTTTATTGAAAAATTTAAATACTAAAAGCATTAAATGCATTAAATTCAACTCAGGGCAAACCTTTTGAAGCATTTCATGCAAAAAATAATATTAAAAAAATTGACATTCATTTTTTGGCTCTTTAAATTTAAAGAGATATTTTGACGGATGTTAAATTTAACTTTTGATAAAGAGTTTGTTAAAATGTAATTTTTGTGTGTTTTGTTACAAATTTAGAAAAAAGTCAAATTTAAATAACTCATTGTGAGTGCTCCCATAGTGATTTTATTTCCACCGTTATATAATTTGCAATAAGTAACAAGCTATATAAAACCATCTACTATTGTTGTCTTTTTTTTTTCTTTTTTTTTAAACCTATGTTTTAATTTGTATGATAGATGATAATTTGTCTATATTTAAAAATGAAAATGGTACTTCCGTTCATAAATTAACGGAAGTCCACGTTAATACCCTTCAAAAAGAGACACATGTCCCTATGCCTCGGTAATTTTTTTTTTTGAAAAAAAAAAATAGAAAACTAAAAACATTAAAACATTTTTTTTAAAAAGAAAAAGAAAAAGAAGGAGTGGGCAATTTGGAGTTGGTCAAACCACCTCCATTTTACTATTTAGGGTTGGGCGGCGATGGGGTGGTTCAGCCACCTTAAATATATTTTGGGTGATTTCACCTCAAGGCCCTTTTGAGTCGCTCGACCACCCCAAATTAGTGAATTTGATATTTTTTGGATGGGGATTTGATATTTGTTGCCTCATCCCTGCCACTAGCCTAGGTGTATAGGGCAAAAGATGTGCATTGTCCTGTGGTCCATTGAGTTTATTTTATTAAGTTTTTATTTTTTTTACATGTACACGCAAAAGGGGATGGATGATTCAAACTAGTGACATTGGCTTCATGAGACATGATTTTCAACCAATTGAGCTATTCATTGGGACCCATTGAGTTTATTTGAAGTTACGTGGATAAGCAAGTAGGCCCAAACGTCGACTACACAAAATAGCGCAATTGGATAGTACTCTAACATGGAAAGCTGCCAAGAGCGTTCATGTTTTGACTTGGGTTGACGAATTGCATGAGGCATTGGCAAGAAAATGGCCGCCGATTTGATCTAATCAGTGCAGGCTAAAAGCAAGGGACCATTATCTTCTTATGGTACCTACATTTGAACAACCACCCTTTGTAAATTGTATGTTTATATATATATTTTGATAAATCCATCGTGAGGTATTTATATTTTATTTGTTATTTTTAAGTTGAAATATGGTATCAATATATGAATTTCATCTGAAACACCAAAGCTTAAAAAAAAAAAACACCCAAAACATTTATCAAAATTGTTCAAAATATGCCTTAATAAATATCAAAGAATGCCCAAAAGACCCATTATCTGATATGTAGATAGCAGAATAATAGTATTAAATAACCGCACAGATAACGGTTAGTAACTACATGATGTGGATGTGGATGCATTTACCTAAAATTGGTAACCGCATAACTTCAAATAAGTTCATTGCTCCGACCCATAATACAATTAATCCAACATGAGCTCCAAATAAATTACCAAATAAATTGATAAGTCAAGTATTCTCGGCCCACCAAGCGAAACTGATGGTTTATTGGCACAATCGGCTAAGGCTTAAGTTTCATTAAAGAGCATTTCCACGGGGTAGAATCTCCTCACAGAATATCAGGTTTTCATGAGGCTATCTTGAGCCCCCATCCAAACACGAATACATTCATTTAATGTGGATGTGGTTCTTGACAATAATTGCATCCATATGTATACCCTAAGTATGCTTAAGCTTGCTAAGCCATGAGCTTACATACCCACTTGTAAAATTATAGTAATTTTGCAGGTGTTGTTGAGGATGTGGAGGATGAAGACTTATACGTGTGTCTTAACTTTTGTTATTGAGGCCGATGGAAAGCCTTAGACTTTTGAGAATGACTGACTTACGATAGTTGGTTTGCAGCATTCTAATGTGCTACTTGTGGCACTTTTGATAGACATTGTTTAAATGCATGAGAGATGTTACGTATTCATCTCTTGCTCTTCTTGTATAAATCTTTGTGTAAATCCATGATTGCATATGTGGGACCACATGTTGGTTTCACGTGGTTCCATATATTCAATAGTGAATTTGATAATTTCTTTATATGGAGATGGACAAGAGATAGATAAAAGGTGGAAATCAAACATTTTTCTTATATGTGTATATTAAGTCTGTAATAACAATGTTAAGTTACTACATACTTAATATATACATATACGAGCTAGATAGGTGTGAAATGAATTTGTATAATTTTTCATTTATAAAGTTGATGTTTAATTTTAATTATATGCTCTTGTATACTTCTTTTTAGGAGAGTGAGGTATCAGAAGATTTTTGTTTTAATGCTTGATTATTTATGTTTTGAGAGCTATGGTGTTATTCTATGTAGGAAAATGATAGACAGGGGACGGTTGTCCGTCCCCGTCCCCTGTCCATCTTTTAATAATATAATAATATATTATTTTTTTTTTTCATTTATTCTTTCTGATTTTTTCATTTTTTGTTTATATAATATATTATTATATTATTAAAAGATGGACAAGCCCTGTCTATCATTTCGCTTCTATGTATTGGCGTCACGTTAAAAATCTATATATTTTTTGCTTGCCTTTAAAGCTGGGGTGTTACAGTGGCACCCCACGTTCCAACACCACAAACTTTGATTCATTATTATTTGAAAAAAGGAATAAAAACTTAGGGTACCAAACGACTTTGATACCAAGTGATAAGAACGTGACAGATTGCATAGTTGAAAATCAAACAAAAATAAAGAAAATAATGCTCCGATGTTTCGGCGTAAAATGATTTCGGCATTTTACGGTGTTTGGTAGGGGCAAAAATAATGGTCAACGAAAATCATTTTCGGTTTGACCGTAAAAGCTTATTTAATTTTCGGAAAACGATTTACGATTTTTAAAACCGTAAATCATTTTCTGAAATTAAACTCTTCGTTCTTACACGCACGTTTGATATCCGATCGTCATAATTTAGCAATTGTTGATCGTCGGAATCCGGTCGGCGCCGGAGTCCGACAACATCCGGTTGCCGGAATCCCACCACCGGCAGACCAAATTCCGGCCGGAATATTGCCGGATTCCGGCCAAGCCGGCTGGATCTGGCCAAAATGGTCGGAATCCGGCCGGGCCTGGCAGGATCTGGCCAGAATCCGGCCATTTTGGCTGAATCTGGTTAAACTTTCTTTCCGGAATCCGGCAACGGCGACCGGACGTTGTCGGATTCTGGCTACATTTGCCAAACTCTAATTTTTGCATTTCGTAATTTTTTCGTGCGAACCAAACACCGAAAAATATTTTCACGAAAATTATTTTTTCTAAAAATGATTTCGTATAAATTATTTTACGACAGAAATCATTTTACGTCAAAACAAACGGAGCATAAAAGGGATAAATCAATTGAGTCGAGGGGATTGAACCTACAATTGATCATTCGGAGAGAATCAATCTCCAAATATTGCAAAAAACAATTGATTGTTTTCATTGATAAATTGTCACACGACATGTACGTCATTTTATATAGAGGATTGCAACTTATTCTAAGAAAATAACTATTATAGAATTACTTACTAATGAGAATATTATAATCATGCAATTATTACAGAGTAATTCATAAAAACCGATATTGCAATAATATGTAATTATTATAGAATAACATATAAAAATAAAGCTATTGTAATAAGATGCAATTATTATAAATATGAAAGAATATTAATAAAAGATTATGAGAATCCCACCATAGCGCTAGATACTTTGCATATCTACTTTCCTTGACTGGATTTGAGCAATTTTTAACCAAAATAGTTGGAAGGTGTAATTTGAGTGGAAAACAAACTTTAGTTAGTAACATATTTGATTTCTAACATATCATAAATTAGTTAGTAATGAAGTACATGCACTTTGATCCTTCCAAATTAGATATTGTATAAATTTGGTTATTTAGTTTTATAATATTTATGTCTAGCTCCATTAGCTATCGCATGTTACTCATGTGATCATCAATTTGTAAAAAAAAAAAAAAAAAAGATAAACTGTATAAAGTAATGCAGGGACGGACCTAGAAAGTTGATTTGGGCCAAAGCAAAAAAAAAAAAAGACCTAAAATATGTTTTCTTAACAAAATTAAAAACTAAAACATGCATTTTTGACAATTTTATTTTTGCTAGAGGAGGCCTGGAGGGGGGCTATGGCCCCCTTTAGCCTCCTCTAGTTCCGTTACTTAAGTAATGTATGTGGTTAGGTTTGTTTTTAGTCATTAGTTCGAATTCTCCTTCCCCTCTTAGATGGACATGTAAAAAAAAGAAAAAGAAAGAGATAACGCTCAGATTTCAAATATGCTATTGATATCTCATGTACTACCTATAATATTTGGAGCATTTATATTGGGCTGTTCAAAATGGTGAAAAGGATATTTTTGTTAGTCATGTAGTAAAAAATATAAATACAAAAAAAGCTTCACATCCGACTAACAATTTTAACTAAGGATTCGACTAGATGGTACAATGCTCAACAAATTACTCTAGCTTAATAAATAATAATGCATACATTAAATTAATAATAATAATAAAAAACATTATGATTCTCTCTTTTTTTTGGGAAATAGTACAAATAGATAAATAAATAATATTTTAAATGAAATAGTGAAAGTATATATTTAAAATGCAAAGCTCAATGTAGGTACTTGAAAAAAGTGGATAGTTAAAATATAAACAAAAAATGTTCTTTAGTTAAACAATAGTTACTGAGTTGGATGTAAATGCTTTTAATGATCCACAATAGATGTTTTGTCTATGGATTTTCCATGTTACTCATGTGATCATAATTTGTAATAGAAAAACAAAAATGAAAAATTACCAAAAAAAAAAAGAAAAAAAGTAGAAGAAATATATGATCTGTTTGTTAATATGTTTTTGAGTGTATTTTTTGTTTTTTTTTTTCTTTCTATTTTTTTTTTTCTGAGAGGGTGTATTTTTTCGTTTTAGGTTTGAAAAAATGTTCAGATGTAACGTAAATGTAAAAATATTTTTTTATGTTTTGTATTTTAAGTTGTTTGTTAATATTTTTATTTTTAAAAGATAAAAAAAAGAAGGAAAAAGTTTAACAAATAAACCTAAATTGTATCGACTAGTGTATGTGGTGGTTAGGTTTGTTTTTATTGATAGCACTCCTATTTCAAATATGCTGTTGATGTCTCATGTACTACCTATAATTCTTAATGAAAATTCTTAATGAATAATGATCCACGGTAGACTTTTTGTCTATTTGAGTAATAGAAAAGACATTTTGTGAGTTCTAACCTCACGTTAGATACCGTTTCTTATAAACAAAATTGGAATATATTTTTTTTTCCTAAAAAAAAATTAAAGGTTTGCAATTGAATCATATTGATTTATGGAATTAAAAGTACCAAATTGATTCTTGGGGCAAGTTATTTATTTAAAACGGTCATGTTGTATGCGGTTTGAAAAAAAAAAAAAAAAACCATTAAATGCACATATAGATCCATGTCTTGACAAATTACCAATTGACAAGTGACATGGTTAATGAATAAGCATATTATAAAACTATAATTCTATCTTAAAAAAGAACAAAATAAATAAATCACTTACTAGTTGAGGGGCAACCTCCCCTCACATGGGGGACCGACCACCCCTCACTAGTGAGAGGCGGTTCCTCACCATACGAGAGGCAATTAGGTGTCCCCCACTTGAGAGGGTAGTCTCCTCTTAAAGGGAGTGATTGATTGTCCTCACCATTCCTCTAAGAGGGGTAGCCGACTACCCTCCAACTAGTGAGGGGAGCCTCCTATCACAAGAGGGTGGCCTCCCCTCAAAGTGGGAAGGTCAGTCGGCTCTCATATGATGAATAGATACCCCTTCCATTAACAAATAAGGGGTGATCAACCACCCGTTACTAGAGAGGGCCAATCGATTGCCCCCCTCCGAGGGGTTGCCACCACTCACTAGTAATGACCGATCAATTGCCCCTTCCCTTGAAGGGAAAGGAGATGGCGGTAAGTTGCTAAGCCTCCCCTCTCCAGGCGAGGGGTGGTTTTTTCTTTTTTATTGTAAGGATAAAACCATCATTTTCATGTAGACAGAATTATCAACTATGACATGTGTCAAAGGTATAACTAGTTGTGATGTTGATCCACATGTGCATCATAAAAGGTTTATGGAAAATGTAAAATTAATTCATGTGGTTTATTTGATTTACAATTAGTTTTTTGTGGTATGCCAAAAAAATAATTTACTCTTTACAGTCAAATTCTGTTAACTGACTTAACAGATTATGTTAATATGACACTGACTTAAATATGACACATATTACAATCTCATTGACACAAATATCTCAGACATGTCACACTAATGAAATCTGTTATGTTTGTGGATGAAATTTAATTGTATGGAGTAAATAGTGTTTTTGGCATACCCTAGATACATCTGAGTTTATTTTAATACCACATATAACTAATTGAAAATCAAGTAAACTACATAGACTGATTTTGCATTTTGTTTCTTCCAAATATTTATGTCAAACAACTAATGACAGAGCACTTTTATTTTGAATAAATAACTTACTCTAGGGATATAATAGGCGGAGTTATTAATGATGCCACGTGTTAAATGTGCTATTGGCTTTGATGTTGATTTGCGTGTGTACCTAACGGTTTTTGTCGAACACATGATGGCAAACACCATTTTAGACAAATAAAAAATACTAAACCCTAGGGATCAATTTGGTAAAACCGTAAACCCTAATAAGTAAATAAGTAATTTTTCCTAAATTTGATTATGAAGAGCTAGTAGGTCAGTTACATGATGAGCTTCGTTCTTTACATGTATCATTATAATAGTCAACTCCAAAAATAAGACACGGTACATTCGGTAAAAAGTTACTGCTATTTGCATGGCATAATTTAACATAAAGCTAACTTGGGAGTCATCTAGTTCAAGCGAAAGAGAGAGCCGAACCGAAACAAATATAAATTAATAAAAGGAAGGATCGCATCACCCACCTCCTACCTCACCCGACTCAGCCACGAATCTTAATGGTTAAAAAACCTGACGGTACGCCTTTGACTCCACTTCCTCCAATCCAAGCTTGACACCTGGCTTGTCCGTCACCCACTCGCTCCCGCTTTGTGTCGGTGAGTCGTTTTCCCGCACACGGAGACCGTGTTTTTGTGTACATTCAAAGCAATACAGGGATTTTAGACAGACAAACGCTGTTTAATAAACTTTCCAACTCTCTCTCTCTCTCTCTCTCTCTCCCCCCCCCCCCCTCTCTCTGCATATTCCTCGCATCTGTAGGAATTCAAATTCCACAGAAAGTGAGAGGATTCTAATTCCCAATTTCTCAGACGTAAATCTCAACCGAGATGCAATTCTCATAGAGAAAGAGAGAGAGAGAGAGGGAGGGAATTGAATTCCGGTGCCGGTGTTGTGGATCTGGCGGGAAAGTTCACCGCCCGCGGGACAAAGGGAATTATTCGATAAATTTTTGATAAGTAAGCAATTTAGGTTGGGTAAGTGATTTGGTTGACTGAATTTTTATTTTTGATGATGGAAAAGCGTTGGCTTTGTTACTTGGAGTTCTATTATGCTGCCGAATAAGAAGATCTCAGCTGTGTATGTTTATATTTGGTTGATTTTTGTTTAATTTTAGGGTTTCAATAAGGATCTTCATTGTTTGAAGATCGTGTCATTTTGCTCTGAAAATGTTGAATATTTGTTGTCTTAGGAGTGAGATCTGGTTGAATAGTGTTTATTAGCCATTTTTTTTTTTAATGAATTTTGATCGAGTAAAGTTATCCAGTGTAAATTTTGTATCTGGGCTTTGTTGGCAATGGATAATCGAATTCTCATTTTCTCTCTGTTTGCTTGCCGAGGAAGTGGACGAAAAGAAAAACGAATATGAACATCAGAATTTGAATTTCGTACCATGAAAAAGATTACCTTTATTTTGATGTAGTCGTGTTGGGTCTAGTCAATTGGAAATTTTTTCCTTTTATCCTCTAATAACGAATATTTAAGATTGAAAATATTGATATATTTTTATATTCCACATTTCTAAGCAACCAAATGAAGCATTATCGTTTCCTACATTGTTTTGGTCTGAGTCTACCTCATAAATAATATATCAAGTTATCAACACAGGGGTTGTGGACAAAGAAAGAACCATTGAGGATCTCATTTCCTTTTTCTTTCATTCTTTGTACTCTTGGTCGGCTGCATTCATCGCACTTTTAACGTTTAGTTTTAATGATTTTTTTGTATTGTTTTCTACTTCCTCTTAGATGCCTTTCTTGTATACTTCCTGTGTACTTGATTGCGCTTTGCTCTTTTTAACGATATTTCTCTTACTTATCAAAAAAAAAAACACACCTGGGTTGTGGTTTGTAGGTTTATTTAATCTATGGGTAATTATAGTTTTGAGCAACTTTTTTCATGATTATGTCTTTTCAATTTCTGGTTGCAGATTCAATTTTCTGTAGAGTGTGAGAGTTTAGGGGAGCCAATGAAGAACGGGGTGGTAGAATGCAGCGTCTGCCATTCAAAGTTGGTTTCCCCAACCAGCAAAACTGTGTCAAGGGCTTATGACCGATACAAGACCAGGGTGTCATCCAAGCAACGTGCCCTTAAAGTTATCTTGGTTGTTGGTGATTGTATCCTAGTTGGTTTACAGGTGATTTTCATATATGAACCAGTTATATTGTTACTATCATATATCTTAAGTAATGATAATCTACAAATTCTTTGATAGTACACACAAACACACACCAAAGAAAAGAATATGTCATTTCGTATCCTATGTTTTGTGTGCCCTTGTATCTGTGAAATACTTGTCTTGGACTTGTCATCTTATGGTTATGGCTGTGGGATATGGGTCAAACATGTGAAATGTAGCCAACAATTATGTTTCATAAAGTAAGAAAATAACAGATTCCTTTTTAGGTATGAATTTTGTAAGATGATTCTATTTCTTTGTCACGACTAGGTTTCAATATGTGTCAAGTGCTAGTTTGACTTGTTCCAGGTAGATACTTCATTTTGTCTTTATGGTTAGTGGTTTGGGGTTGACGGAATTGGCAATGTAGACTGTCATCTGCTCTTGATATGTGTAACATCACTTGAAATTATGTTTTTTATGCTTAGATGATGGACTTGTTTGTCTTGGGAAACAAGTCAATTGTATATTGGTGGTCAGCTAAGCTGCCTTGGGTGATTGAAAGCTCGTTTTCCTTTTTATAAAATGCCGAAATTTCAAAATTATTTTTACAACTGAACATTATAGGACCTGTTAATTATTGTTTCCGTTTCTTTCCCCCCCCCCCCCCCCCCCCCCCCCCCCCCCCCCCCAGGCAACCTGGAACAAGTGTTAACATAGTGAGCGTGGTATCCTAATTTTTTTTTTTTCCGTCTCTTTTGGAGAGCAAGTATATTATGTAGAAAATTTAGGAAATACATTTGATCTTTTCAAAAGTTTTCAAAAATCTTCTACATGATATAACATAGTTGAGTAAATTGCCTTAACTACCTATGTTACTTTTAAAATATTAATTAAATGATTAACTTCACATATTCTAATTAGCTTAAAGTGGAATAATTGGTGATTTAACATGGTATTAGAGCAGAGATTTTGAGTTCGAACAGTCTTCATAATTCACGTATTGGGCCTTACTTATTGATGTGGAGTTTGAGCCCACATGTGAGAGAATGTTAGAATATTAATTAAATGGTTAAACTTTTGGAATAACTGGTGATTTAGCAGTTATTACCATCACCAACTCCACCACTATTGTCACCCATAATTATCATTGCCTTTCCCACCCTACCACCACCACCACCACCACCACCCTTTTGATGTTTGTAACTGTGAGTGTTGCCATCTAGCTACTACTACTGCCATGCATGGCCACAACCACCACTATGACAATGCTCACATCCACCCGATCACAACTCCTACCACACTGCTGCCACTGCCATTACTGCCAATAATATTATCACCATCACTGATTCCCACCAAGACGTCATCCACTGTGTTGATTTGAACTCATTTAGGTATTCAAACATATTTCTATCATCTTTTGTGGTTACCAAACGTAAGAAATTTTACAAAATTTGAGATAAGTTGCATATAAGCAGAGAATACTGGCATCAAATCCTGGTGGGAATTTATTACTAAAACTGTGAGATCTTGGTCCCAATTATTAAATTGAACTCCACTTGCTAGGATTCCTTTGCGAAGTTCTTTCTGTCCTTATTTCTAGATTATCTGAAATATTTTTTTTTTCTATTTCTGCAGCCTATTCTGGTTTATATGTCCAAGGTGGATGGGAGTTTCAAGTTTAGCCCAATTAGTGTCAATTTTTTGACAGAGGTTGCAAAGCTTATCTTTGCTATTGTTATGCTCTTGTTGCAGGTACATTTGGCCATTTCTTCATCTTGTTTTGATTCATTTTTCTTCTAAGAACATATATGAATTGCGCTTCATAAGTAAAAGCAAGACACTTTATTGACGGGAAAATTTTGGGCGGATTGAGTTGTTTTTGGTTCTAGCATGTCATGGAGATGGTAGTATTTTAATTTTTGTGTGTGTGAGAGGGAGGGAGGGAGGTGAGAGGGAGGGAGGGAGGGAGAGGTATTGTTGGAATACTGTCTCGTAGTCTATTTTATCTTGGGGGCAGTTTTAAAAAATGCAGGGTGTTACATAAAGGCGGGGAGGGAGGGAGGGAGGGAGGGAGAGGTATTGTTGGAATACTGTCTCATAGTCTATTTTATCTTGGGGGTAGTTTTAAAAAATGCAGGGTGTTACATATCTTAAAGGCCTAAAGGGCAAGAGCACCTGTTTATCTTGGTAAGGTTATTGTTGATTTTGCAGGCTCGGCATCAAAAGGTTGGGGAGAAGCCTCTTCTCTCAATTTCCACATTTGTGCAGGTAGTAGTCTATGACTGGTATTACACTATTTATGCTTTTAAATCTTTAAAATAAGATGAAGTTGTTGCAGAAGGCCATTTGTATGTTGCATAAGAACTCTTTGCATAATAATCAAATTTAACTATGCTTTTGCAAGTTTCAGATTTATGAATGGAGAAGATAACTGTTTAGAATTAAGGTTTAGCTTTTGGGGTGTTTTACAGTATACTATGCAATTCACACATACATATTGATAGAGGGAACTCTCTAGCATTTAACTAGTTTTGGGTTTTATACAAACTGGATGTTTGCAATATTCTTCTAGTCTCACATCAAGGAAATAGAGGTAGGTATTTTAGTCTAGCTTGGTTACAAGAAAGATTAACTGGACGTTGAAATGATATTTAATAATGGATATAATTTATGGACACAAATAAATTTCCCAATATGGCTAAAATGGAAGGCTAGAATAGGTTTCCACTTTTTTTTTTTTGATAAATAAGTAGGTTTCCTCTTTTATGCAGCCTTTGATTGCATCAGGCTTAGATTCACATGAAATATATCTATGTGCAAATTTTCAGAAGTAATTAGGTATCATTTCGATGATAATGAAGTTAATTTTGTATTTACGAGTTAAAAGAAGTTGCTGCCGTCCTTTATATTCTCCTAATTGTGGATTGTCAATGTTTGTACCAACTTCCTATCCCTTATATACATGAAGGTCAAAGACATAGATCTTTGACATGGATATAAGATGACAGGCTTGGTAAACTCTGCATGAGTGGCCTGCATTGTCTGGTTGGCCTTTCGCTAGGCTCGTAAGCAATGAAACTGTGGTTAAATTGTATTTGGCCTGTAAACTTCTGGTTGTGTAGGTAAGAGTCTTTGATCGATCAATAGAAAAAGCATTGCTTGTTGGTGAAGTCTGCAACCTTTGCAAATTCTTTAACCTGGATTAGTTCTTTCAGTAAGTCTATTTCTTCTTCTTGCAGGCAGCTCGAAACAATGTGCTTCTTGCTGTTCCAGCACTTCTTTATGCTATTAATAACTACCTAAAGTTCACAATGCAGGTAAATTCTTATATAGCTCCTCTTAGCATATGTTTGGGCTTTCAGATAGCATGTCAAATAATTTATTTTTTAATATTTTATTTGAATATTGACTTGATTCTTCTACAAGCTTTGTTGTCAATATCATGCATAGAAAAGTGCCTCGCAATGTTGACCACCTAGGTTGTCTTTTTAGGGAGATTCATACCTTGGGGAGTCTTTTTAGTGAGCCCATAATATAGCATGTTGAGATATTACTCAACCTAAAAGCTTAAGCCTATGAGTTTGGGCCCAACTATGCTATATTAACAACTCACACTTCTTACATCTTTCCAACGTGGGACTCGATCCTTTTACACTTACGCATGTATATTCAACAATTCTTTCCAATGTGGGACTCAATTCTTGTTGTGCTCCATGAATCTTTGCTCCTTACTCCAGAGGCCCTCGTTCATGCTCACAGCTTGCACCTTTGTTCCTACTTTAGAAACCGTTGTCAAGCTAGTGCCATGAACCTTTGCTCTTCATTTTAAGGACGCTCATTCATGCTCGCACCTTGCACCTTTTTGTTCGTACTCCAGGGACCTTTGTCCGTGCATACGTCAGTCCACCATATCACACTCCACCGTCGGCTTGCGCCAGCTATTAATCTTGGCGTGTGGGTTTTGACAAACCCTTTAGACAATAAGAATTGTCTAAATACATTTCCAACATGACATTGAATATGAAAAATTCCTTGATTAGGAGTCGTTCTCATGTCGAGTAAATCTATAGTTCAAACCAGTATCCTGGTTAACCCGAACAAGTTGTTCTCTAGCTTGCAAAACTTTTTCAATATCATCCTCTCTGTGAGATGCATCTTCAATATTGAAGGGCAAGTCTATCGCCCTGCTTACACAATATAATTTTCTAACTTGAACTTCAACCTGCCAAGTGGCGCCTTTGAGCAAGAATGTAGTCAAGAAAGCGGCTGCCAAGCAGTTGAAGATGTAGGAGGCCGCCGTGCCGTCCTCAAAGACGCAGTCGCTCTCCTCGAGGACGACCCACTCTATGCTAACTACTGTGACCTCCCGCTTCGGGAGGTCTAGTTGACTATCGTCTCCGACGTCAGCTCCTGGACAGAGGTCGGCGCGCTCACCAAGGCCCTGAGAGACCAAAATGTGCGCTTGTGCGGTTGCGCGCATGCATGCCGCTGTTTGGGGAAGAACATGGCCTTCCTGGTCATTAGAGAGAAGCGTCGCACTGTCCAGTTCGTGGTCTTGGCTGAACCGAACGTCGTGAGCCCGTAGATGATTAAATACGTCGCGGATCTGAGCCGTGAGTCGATTGTGGGCCTCAAAGGGGTTGTCTCTGTTCCTACTATGCCCATCAAAGGCACCACTCAGCTGGTTGAAGTTCAAGTTAGAAAAGTATACTGTGTAAGCAGGATGATAGACTCGCCCTTCAACATTGAAGATGCATCTCGGAGAGAAGATGATATTGAAAAAGCTTCGCAGGCTGGAGAACAGCTTGTTCAGGTTAACCTGAATACTCGTTTGAACTATAGATTTCTCGACATGCGAACGACTCCTAATCGAGGAATTTTTCATATTCTGAGTCATGTTGGAAATGTATTTAGACAATTCTTATTGTGTAAAGGGTTTGTTGAAATCCACACGCCGAGATTAATAGCTGGCGTGAGCCGATGGTGAAGTGTGATATGGTGGAGTGGCGCATGCACGGACAAAGGTCCCTGGAGTACGGACAAAAAGGTGCAAGGTGTGAGCATGGATGAATGTCCTTGGAGTGAAGAGCAAAGGTTCATGGCACAGGCTTGACAAGGGTTCCTGGAGTAGGAACAAAAGGTGCAAGCTGTGAGCATAAACGTGGGCCCCTGGAGTAAGGAGCAAAGATTCATGGCACGGGGCACAGACGATGGAGGAGGAGGGACAAAGGTGTGGGCAAAACCCACATAACCCACAAGTGATCTTGGAGAGGGCCCATAAGATTGATATAAAAAGGCTTCCGTTTGAGGGGGAATATAATAAGGGGGAGATTGTTGAGTATACATGTGTAAGTGTAAAATGATTGAGTCCCACATTGGAAAGATGTAAGAAGTGTGAGTGGTTAATATAACATAGTTAGGCTCAAACTTATAAGCTTAAGCTTTTGGGATAAGTGGTAATTTAACACTTTCTTTCTGAATAAAATTTCATCACTCATCAAAAGTTTTTTAAGAATGTGAAAGATCATACATTGAGGAGAAACTCCTTCCTTGGCCATTAGGGCAAAAGAAAGGGTGTTATTTGCAAATGGGAAGTTAGACATTTATTTGCTGTGATGCTGTATCTTATAATTCAGCGCATAATGAACGGGAACCGAAGGATTTTAGGACTGGATGTAACTAACAGATCTGTAGTAGATGCGATTTTTAGGTTGTATTTGGGGCTGAGATATTAGTATTTAGGGCTGGAATAATCCGAGTGAAGGGGCTGGAACACAGTAATCAGCAAATACAGGAAAACGAAAAATAGAAGATCCACATAGCATCATACTAGGGTTCTCAAGCATTACACCAAAGTAAAAGATGTATCACATATCAATGAGCGGCTAGGTTTGTTTCCATCTTTGTTCTCTAATTGTTGAAAATATCAATACATAGCTTTATATAGGCCTCTAGTAACTGACCTTGGGGATCAAGTTTCTCTAAGTCAACTGAATATGCAACTAAAATACATCCAAAAGGGCCCACATACTGACCAAACTAAGAAATAAAGTCATGAAAATTCGCCCATAGTCAGCCACTGGGAACTCTACAAAAAGATCAAAACGCCTCTGACTTGGGAACAAATTAAAATTAAATCTTATACCAATAAGTTCCAGTTGGGAATCTTGCCAAATTACTATGTTTGGCATTGCATCAGCCTTCGCTTGCAGTATTTTCCCAACCTCCATAGCATATTGTTTGTATGATCCTAATCCTACCTAGATAGAATCCTCTGATTAAGACCAGAACACCGCAGTCTATCTCCTGCAATTGAGCTCTGGTAAGACCAGAAAGAGTGTTGGTAGTAGGATGATATGTGTTGGTCATGCAGTACTCATTACATATGCCATGTTATGTACATATGGCAACTGGTTAGCTGCCTAGGTTGGTGTCTGCACTACAAATGGCCATTGTGTCGGCTTGCTAGGTGTCTTGACATCTATTGCTGCTGTTTTGTCTAGAATAGAATTGTCTTCACCATAAGTTATTCTCTCACTGGTATTTTGATAACTTATATGTTTGATTAAAATCATAAAATAATTAATATGAAGTCATTTATTGTGCAGCTATATTTCAATCCTGCGACGGTGAAGATGCTGAGCAATATGAAGGTATTTTGCAATTCATTATGCTTGTTAATGGTATCTTAGTTATATTACTTGCCATTTGCTTAGCTATTGCTATTATTATTTCTCTCATGGTAATGCTTCCTGCTCTAGGTAACTTGTTTGTATTACATTTTACATTGTCCACTGAAGATGATAGTTTTGCTGGATTCAACAGATGCTGCTTGTACACTATTTTTGGCATAATTTTTTGTGTCATTTTCAATATCCGTTAGAATCCTATTTGTTATGGCTGCAAGCATGCTTTTTTAATCTTTGTATCTCTAACTTTCAGATCAGTATCAGAGGATACCCTGTATCAGCAATTTCTTACATAGTAATGTTATTCTGTTTCTATGACTTTCTTTATTTTATCATAACAGATAACAGAAAAAAGAGTTGGTAATAACTACTCCTTTTTCATAATCTGATTTAATGTGGGGGATGGAAGCTCTTATACCATAAATGAAGTAGCTCAGTATTAGGAGTGTTGGTACTGATTACTGAAACCGATGTGTTATAGATGGTAAAAATATGTTACTTTTTTTTTTTGGTGTGCAATCTTTATGGGGATGTCGTGCGAGAAGGGAATGGAGAGGTGATTCTTTGTGGACGCAAAAGCTTTTGTCTTTTCGGTGAAGGAAGGTGAGGCAGTTGTCCGGTTGGAGGAAAGGAGGAGGGGCTTCGCCGGTTTTGTGGTTTTTGGGGTCCAATGTACTGGTTGGCTGGTCGCGATGGTGGAAATGGTGTTGCGGTACCTGGATGTGAAGGATTTCATCAAATGTTTTCGGGAGGGATCGAAGGTCTTCATTGTTTGGAGAGGGGGTAATAGGGCCAAACGGTTTTTGGAATTGGGAGTCTTTGCAAAGGATGGCCGGAAAGGGCTGATTATGATTCCTGAGGGGCACGAAGGGGGGGAATGGAGCTGTATTGCTGGTAAATTAGAGTAAGGCGCTAGGTTTCTTGAAACCAAGGTTGTTGCGTCTTCTGATGTACCATATTCGATGGGAAAGAATTCTGGGATGAAGCTTGGGCCTGGGGTGGATATGGGTGTGCTGTCGTATGCAGCAGTATTGCGAGCGGAGACCAGATTTTCAGAGACGGTGGAGACAATGGCAGTGCCTTCTGGTGAACTACTGGGTAAAGACCGACATTCTGTTGGTGATCCGTTGGGCAACATTTGTGATGCCCATCCCTTTGCACGAGGCAATGTTGAGTGTGCATCTGATGTTGCAGAAGGAGGGGTGGAATTTCAGCAAGGAAAGGAGGCCACTGCTCAAGGCAAGAAGACTTGCCTCTTCGATGCTAATGATGAAGGGGAAGGCAGGAGTGTTGGAAAGGGGCAATTGAAAACTCTTCCTTGGGCATGGAAGGGTCAACTCTTGAAGGTGAAAGACGAGGTGGAGAGGGCTTTGCGGTTTATTCTGGAAGGGTTGGAGGGTATGGGCTAGTCTTTAGGGTTTGGGCCATGCTTCCCAGGTCCGACCGGGCCCTCTCTTGGGGATAGGCTTTAGTGACTCCTAGGTCCTACAATTTCTGTGTGTTGGTTATGGTTTTAATATATGTTGATAATAATTTCAATACAACCCCGTGAGTCACGGTCATTCGTCTTTATTATCACTATTTACATTTATTTATTTGTGGCTTTTATGTCCTTTTCTAATGTGGCATTTTTTTGTAATTATTTTGTTAGAGGTGGAATTATAATTTTGTTAGGCCTTCATTAGAAGAATAAACAGAAATCTTACAGATCAGTTGGACGGAAGTACTGACACAAGAAGCTTTCGGATAATTTTTGTACTCAAAAGGATTGATTTGATACAAGTCTAAAGCTCTTAAACTAATTTAGTAATTTTTGCTATATATATATATATAGAAAAAATATATATGTAAATTAATTGTAATACACGTAGGATTTAATCGCTGTCCGTTTCACGTGTTATAATCATACAGCTAGGATCCTCTTCCCATATAATGGAGCTGCAAGTTGCATATATTACCCCCAAGTTTCCATCCTTGAGATTCCTTAATTGCTTTAAGAGGAAGAAACCAAAACATGCATGGGCGTCGTAACATACGAAGCTGCTACAAAATTGATATCAAAGTCAGACCCACCACCAATATTGCCCTATTAATCCCTTAAAAAATAAAATAAAAAATAAAAAATAATTGCCCTATTAATTAGCAGCAGCTTCCAACAAAATTGTTTTTTGATTTTCAATGGATAAAGATTCTTTATAATTATTTGAGAGAATTTAGACAAGTGATTGTAAGAAATTACTTATGAGGCTCACTTGACCGGATAAGTGGTTGGACAGTCCAATTTTTTCAATTTTTAATAAGTGGTTCTCTATTTTTCTTTTTAATTCTATTTGTTTTCAGGTAAATAGAATCTTGGGTGCATTCTTCTTGGTGTAATTATAACTATTTTGGAATGCTAAATGTGCTTTTATGCCTTGATGACCAAAAGGAAAAAGGAAAAAAAGATGGATACAAGAAGCTTTTATTTATATATGTTTTCTATATATGCCTTATTGAAGTAAGATTGGTTGTTTTAGACGGCAATCTTTAAATTGGAAGAAAACAAATTTACTTGCATGTTGGGCCTGCCTGCTTAATTGTCAAGTAAGATATTTTTACCATTGCTTGAGGGTTGGATTTTTTACATGAAACATCCTCTAGCTGACAATATGTTGCATTCAACATTTATGGTCTTACTATGATTGTCTTAGAAGCCAGTTTGTTGAAGTATTGATCTTGACTCTTATTCAAATTAGTTTTGAAGGTAGGTATGTTCAAGTGATGTTAAGGAAGAAAAAATACCTAGGGTTGTATGCTCCATGCTGAGCTTCCGTTGTTTGTTCCTTGTCATTACAACTAGGGAAAGGGAAAATGATTTTTTTTTTTTTAATTTTTTTTATGAGTGAATCAATCTTATTAGATGGTGCAACCCAAGTACACAAGGAGTATACAAGAGAGACACCGGCTTAGGGGGAAGAAAGAGAACAAAAATCTAAAAAATCAAGAAAATTTGAAAAACGAGAACTATTGGTAGCAACCATCCACCCATGAAGGGTTTTGAAAAATATATCTTTTAACTTTATCACTTTTCTCTTACAATCTTCAAAATTTCGAGAGTTGCGTTCTCTCCAGATACACCACATCACACAAAGGAGAGCTATCCTCCAGGCTTCTAAATTGCGGTGACTACCAAACTGGCCAAAAGGAAAATGATAAATAAAGCTTTCTTATTTAACCTGTATTTTAGCTTTGCGATTTGTTGAAAACATTAGGGGTGGGTATCGGGGACGTTAGGGGGTTTTCCGCCTACCGTCCCGACTTTATCGGTGAAGTTGGTAATTTCACCGACTTCTTTCCGACTTGGTATATTTCGACCGTTACCCAGTGACGGTAACGGTCGGTAATCGGTTAGAGGGAGAGGCTTTGCTGTTAGTTTGATTTTAGACCGATGAGAAAACTGGCTTCCATGTCACTGGTTCATGAGGCGGCAAGGTTGTGGTTATGGTGGTGGCGGCGGCGGTGATGGGCTGGCAGATCGCAGAACCATAAAACCATAAAACCAAGATGGCTGGTTATTCTTGGAAAGAGCAAATGAGACGAAAATGAGGGAGGCGCAAATGAGAGAGACGCAGCAGCAGATGGCTAGTTCAAACTTGGACAGACTACTGAGAGAGAGATAGGTAGATGTTAGCTTTGTTTCTTGTGGAGGAAGCTGAGAACGAAAATCAATATTGTTTTTCAGATAATAGTCACCTTGTGGCTTAGCACTAAGTGGAGTAAGAATTTTTATGAATTTTTTTTTTTTTTGGGTAATAAATCATGATATAAGTTGGCTGTCAGCAAGTCTTCCTAGGCTGTCATTGTAGCAGAAGATGAAAGATGCATGGAAAGTGGCAAGCTGGCTACATGCATTATTAAAAGAAGGGTGACATCGTGATAATTGACAAACTTCCCCTTAGAGAAAACAGAGTGGGGTGCAGCCTTTTGGTTCCGCAAGAAAGAGGGAAAGGAAATGTAACTAGATTGACATTTAGTTTCCCTTTTTTTACTTTTAGGGGATTATAAAACACATTTCTTTCACTTTGAGTTAACAACAGGATCAATATATAATTTTTTTGCCAATGACTTATCACAAGCTATACTGCTTTAACACAAGGCCATGGCTTAGTTCACAGCAAGTAGAAGTTGGTTGTTGTATATTTTAAACAAAGATTATTGGCCCGGTTGAAATTCACTTTCCCCTCCCCTTTTCTTATTTTCACTTCTCCCAAAAAACATCAACTTCAAAACATTCTTAACTTTTTTTACTTTTTATATCACATCAACACTTTTTTATTACTTTTTAAATAAAAAACTCACTACAATACAAATTTTTTTTCACTTTTCCATATAAATTATTTTAACTTTATATCACATCAATCCTATTTTTCAATCATTCAAAAATAATTCCTAAGGAGAGGGGAGGGGTGAGGGATTTTCATACGGGGCCTATATATATCATACTCATTCGACAAAAAAGAAAAAAGAAAAGAAAAGAAATTAGGATATATATATATATATATAGCCACGCTGATACAAAAGAAATTAATGGAGGCAAAGGATATTATAATATATATTGTTTTCCATTGTATCACCGTTCAACCAATAGAATACGTATTGTATTCCGGATATATATTGTATTATATTATATATATAATACTATAATAGAGACTCCATTCTCTTAAAGAAAAGAGTAGAAAACTGATCTGCACAGTGCACAGTGAGGCTCTCACTTAGCAATGTCCGTGATTGACACACACGCATAGTGATTGACACATGTTGTGCGGCACAGTGCTCCAAACATTGTGTGTCAGTTTGGTGCTTTATTAGTGTGTCAGTCTAAGACGTGTACTCAAGCAAAGCTAATACATGTTCTGATGTTCTCAAGCCTATAAGACGTGTTTAGGAGAAAGTCCAATTCACCCAAACCAATGTCTCAAAAAGTGTACATAGTTAATAAACTTCAGTAAGCAAATAACAAATGCATAAGGAATAAGGCATAAAAGAAAAAGCTGTTTAGCCCTTAAAACTAAGTCATGGCTCGGCAAGAATGACTGAGAGAGAATGAATTTCAGAGTTTGACGATGTTGGCAACAGTAAGAGAGACGGAGAGAATCTGACTTCTTCTATTCTCAGAACGGCAAAGGCAAAGAGCGATTTGAGCTTTTTATTTGCTGAATGGTTAACAATGTTTCAGCCTTTCAGGTTAGGTTAGGTTTTTGACTTCTTTCAGGAGTGATGAATATATAGGATGGAAGAAGACGTCTGTTTTCATAACACAAAACGGCATCGTTTTGATTAATAAATCTTTTTTTAAAGAAAAAAATCCACTATCGGTTTGGGTCGGTGCGAAAACTGACTCTAAGGAAAACATTTCGCCTACCAACCGAACCGACGTCAGTAGGCAAAATCTGGGCCGCCAGATGTCGGTGGCGGCTCGGCCTTGGCACGGTGACGGCTGATAGGCGGCAGGTGGACGGCAGGCGGCTGATCTGCACAGTCCTAGAAAACATTGTCTCAATATTCACTTCTAGTCTTGTTAAATTTTTGTGTAGAAAAGGTTAAACTCTAGTAAAGATTTGACAGTTGGCTTTGGACATGCAGGTTTTGGTAATTGCTGTTTTGTTAAAGATAATAATGAGACGCCGGTTTTCCACTATTCAGGTTAGTAGCATATGTTAATTGCTCCTCATCTTGCCTAGCAAAAAAAGTTGCTTCTGACCATATTTGCCGCTCTTATTGTTGTATGAGTTTGGCTTTGCTTTTGAAAATACACATCTTGATGCCATGTGTACTGTATTGTTTGTGTGAAACTGATTCAATTTTTTTTTTTTTTGTTATAGTGGGAAGCTCTTGCTCTGTTGCTTATTGGGATTAGCGTAAATCAGTTGCGTTCTTTACCTGAAGGTACCACTGCTTTGGGTCTTCCAGTTGCAACAGGAGCATACATCTGCACAGTGATCTTTGTAAGTGACTTCTCATTTTTTTTGTCCTCTTAACGTGCACTATTGGAATGCTCAATTGAAGACAATTTGGAAAAAAAGAAATATTCTGTTTACATTGCATCTCTTTTTTAAAGACTTTTTGTGTCAGAGGCTAATGTAAAGAATATATTTTACAGGTAACTGTTCCATCTATGGCCTCTGTCTACAATGAGTATGCTTTAAAAAGCCAATATGATACAAGCATTTACCTCCAGGTGATATACTAGGATTTAGTTTAATTGTTTTATATGTTGCACCATGGCAACAATTTAGAACTTAATATTGTATTATTTCGACCTTCTATTTAAGGAAAATCGCAAGTACATCTGCCAATGTACTTGAAGTATCGTAGTTATTCTCCTCTATCAAACTTCGAGTTATTAACGATATGCCTGCTTTTCCTCCTTATATGGTATGCAAATGGTTTGTTAATGCTTCTTTGATTTATCTGGGGGGAGGTATCCATTATGTTCATCAAAGAATGCTGAGTGACAGTTGGGTGTGGTTGTGTGCCCTGGGCTGGAATGTAAAATTGTTGAACATGAGTTAAGGTTTTTATTTATGGTATGGGTTAGCCCAAGAAAGTTGAAGCTTTTTTCAGTTCCACTGTTGAGAGTCAAGAAAGAACACACATTATGCGGACCGTGCCTACCAGTGATATTGAGTTCGTTGGAGCTCCGTGTCCTGTCCTTTTGGTTTAGTTAATTGACCTCAAGGGGATAATTATGAATCATCCACCATATCTGGGTCAATCTGCCTTATATTGAAATCACGTCCTAAATATGTTTTATAGTGTCATATCTTACATTCAGAATCATGCCATATTCAAGTTCCAATATTTAGTAATTAATGAAAGTATAGTTTGGCAAAGTTGTTGTCTAATTTTGAATCTCTGAATTTGGGCATGCAGAACTTATTTCTGTACGGATATGGTGCTATATTCAACTTTCTAGGAATATTGGGAACTGTCATTGTCAAAGGTATGAACATGAATCTTTATTATTTAATTTGCAGTGAATTTCAGATTATATTGCGTAAAAAACAAATATACCTAAATGAGTAGTATTTGTATCATTATTGTATCAAAAACTGGTTCTTCATTGATACTTCCTAATACTTGTGGATACTTGAGCATTTCCTGAATTTAAATTTAGATTTTTACATAAAAAAAGAAGAAGTAGATATGTTGGTATTCTTGGACACGAATTGGGCACAACTGATATGATAGAATACAAGTACTGTTTATTAAAGAAACAGGAGTACAATTGTCATGAGGAAGGTAAGATGGCTTTATGAAAGTTTGTTGTTTCACTTTTGGTTCCTTATTCATAATGTGTGTAATAGATGTGTCTGTGCCATATCCTGTATGCCTGCTTTATACATATTAAGCAGAATGCTATGACTTTGATTGAAATGAAGTTTTTGACAGCTGTCCATTTTCCTTGTGGGTTTTCTCTAAGTTTAATGCTTATATTGCTAACATTCAACTCTGTTAAAACTGTAACCATGTGAAGCAGTTTTCTGTTTCTGCTTCACTCAAGTTTGATTACTTGTCACAATTGATCTGGCAGGTTATAGTGTGTTTTTGATATGACAAACTATGTGAAAAAAATATATCTATGAACGGAGAATTGTAATTAGTGACAGATTTATCTTTCATCTTGTTTCCTTTCAATTACATAAACCGCTTCTGCTTCCATGGGAAAGAGCGTGAATCCTGTAAGAAATGGAGAAATTTAAAAGTTTTGTTGTCTTTCCCTATTTCTGTAAGTTTTGGATTAGTTTCAATGTTGTCTTGGTATAAATACTTTAGTGCGTCTCGGCGTAGGGACTTTTTTGTTTAACATTTTAAGTAAATAGTATTATTATTTTCTAATTGTAGGAAAGCAGACTTAATTCCAAGTCTTTTTGGCTGTTGTTTTTGAAATTTACAGCATGATCATGTTGGATTTTATAAAAGAATGCTGTAAATTTATATATTTCCAAATCCACATATCTTTATTAAGGTATACTACCGTGAGAGGACGGTGGTGGAACTAAAGTTTTTTTTTTTTTCAAAACTCTTTTTTACTGGACAGCTGCTTTGGATCTTAATTTGCTTTGTTTTCATGATTTTCTTGACTCGTTTTCTATTTCTAGCTAGTTGTATATACTTCCTGTGTACCTGGGTTGCGTCTTTAATGATATTTCGATTACATAAAAAAAAATGGTTTACAACTGGTGTACTATGTTATTCGTTTCTAATGGATCTCAACCTAAATCTGACTCAACAAGATCAATCCAACCTTGAATCTGCCTTTTGAATGTTGAATTCCTACTTAAACCCTGTGAAATTTTAAGGAAGTGGTTGCCTTATTAAACAGGAATCCTTCCAAGTATAGATTTATGTAATTTACATGATGAATAGAATGTGCAAGTCAAGACAAGAGAGATGTGGCAAAAACCTGACCCAGTACAAATTCTTTATGTAGAACTATTTTCTTCATTCAAGTTTATTCATGATAAGAATGTATTTTCACACACAAGAATTTCTGCCATGGAGGGAACCAAACAAATGACAATTTGATTATATTTCAATTGAAGTTTGATGGATCAAGCAAATAAGTGTGTCCATATTGCTGTGTGAAGAGCTCCAAAGAACATACAAAGTGAATCTTAAAAGGTGGTGTTTTGGCCATCACTGATTTATAATAAAGAACGTTGGGTGGGCAATATGCAACATATTCAGATAAAGAGAACAGCTGATGAATAATTGGCATTACAAAAAGATAGAATGAGACATGGATAGCCTTTGCAAAAAGTTAAAAGTGCATCAAAGACTTTGTTTGAGATGATTAGACTACATGCAAAGAATATTAATGAACACACTAATCAGAGAAGTGAATGTTGAGAAAAGGTGTCATTTCGCCGATCCCAACTAGTTGGAATCAAGGCTTTAGTGCTTTACAGTTTAATTTTTGCAACTGTACTGTAACAGGGTTGGCAGTTTCACTCCCTACCATTTCGTTGATTATGTTTCCTAAGTTGCGGTTGAATATTTTCAAGCTTCCTCTCTTCTTTAATTAATTATTCATATTCAGTTATTGTAAAAAATTATTCTTATTTAGCCATCTTCACAATTTCCTCAATCTTGGAAGATAAAGTACATACAATTTTCTTTGGGAAAAAGAATGATCTGTTGGAGGTCCTGTGGAGTGTAAGTTATAATGATGTATTTTTTGTCGTATCACTGTGCAAATCCCTTGTCATAAATGAGACAATTGATGAAAATGAAAATGAAAATGGTAGTCCATTATGGCAAATGATAGTAAAATTGAAATGGCTGCCTCTGATACCATAATAGGGTAGTCGCTCCCATTTCTTTGAGATCCCATCTGATTGATCTTTGTCTTCAAGAACAATGTGAAATGCATTCCTGAGACTCTTAAATGTGAATAATAGGGTGGTCGCTCCCATTGCTTTTGTTTTTGAGATGTTTAAATAAAATTAGGCTGTAGGCCTCACAATGTTGTTTTAAATGTTTCAGGTCCTAGTAGCTTTGATATCTTGCAAGGTCATTCAAAAGCTACTATGCTTCTGATAGCTAACAATGCAGCACAAGGAATTCTATCTTCTTTTTTCTTCAAATACGCAGGTTAATAATATATTTAGCTCTTTGATTCCTCTCTCTCTGATTTTGTTTTTTTGTTTTTTTTTCCCTGAGCATTAAGAATCAGATTTTTGCTAAAAGCATGTTATATATATATTTATAAGTAATGCATTTCATTAAAAACATGTTAATGCTATAGATTAGTTATACATGCATCTTGTGCTTTATGCAATCATATTTATTGGTATTGTTGGTTGATATGTTCAGATACAATTTTGAAGAAGTACTCATCAACAGTCGCTACGATCTTTACGGGCATAGCATCTGCTGCGTTGTTTGGTCATACTTTGACTATAAACTTTTTGTTAGGAATTTCGATTGTATTCATCTCAATGCACCAGGTAATTGAAGACAACTTTTTTGATGGATGAAAAACAAGATATAATATAAGAGTTTATAGCTAGTTGGTCTTCTTGTTGATGTGTTTCTGTTTTTTTTTTTTTTTGGCCCCTTTCCCTTTAGTTCTTTTCATCCCTTTCTAAAGTCAGAGATGAACAACAAAATGGGAAGATAGAACCAATAGATGTTCACGATAACCACAAGTATGTGCTCATTTCCTTGCTGATCTCTTGATGTGCCTTGATTTTGTAATTGGTTTTTGGGTAATTGCTTCAGTTGGGGGTTTGGGCAACTTCGTGACTTGTACATATTATCTCAATTACAAATAAATTATTGCCTCCACAGGTCAAAAGATTCTTTCATAAATATGGCTGCTGGAGTAAATGAAGAGGTGTGAATCTGCAGTCCTTGATTTGCAGAGAGTTTTTCTTATGTTCTACTCATACTCACTAAGTGCTTCCTTAATAATTTTCCCCTTTATAGGCAACTCATCGTGTAGTATCTAATGAGAGACAGCCACTTCTTCCCACCTAAAGTTACTCTTGGGTATGTTACTGCTTCTCTATTATGCTGTTGGCTTAATCTCTATTGCATTCTGTTGCTAGATACTGATTGGAAATCAAACTGTACTAATCTTTTGAACTATGTCAAATTCATTGACCGAGTATGGTGCTTGAGCTGAAGGCAATGGTCTAAAATTACTCTTATGAGGAGCCAACTCATTATTGAGCTTGAAAGATAGGAACCCTTACATATCATAGCAATCTGAAACTGAACACTTAAATTTATACAGCATATCTATGTTGGGTGCTGGCCCAGCTGGGTGTTTTCCAGGGGTCCGATCAATCTATTCTGCAAATTTTGGAACAAGGGAAAAAGTTAATTCATTGAATCATCTGAATTGATGTAGGTCTTTTTTATTTGTTTTTCTATAATGGATCCGTAGAAAAGCGAGTTGGTCCTAGGAGGGGAGGGTGGAAATGTTGATATTTTAGCCAGCAAGTTTAGTTTGCCAGGTCCGCTCTCTTCCCAAAGCCATGCTGTGTGGTGTGCGATAGAAGAAACATTATCTCTCTGAGAAAGGCTCTCTCTCGAAAAAGCTTGTCTCTGAGTCTATGTAGTATACCCATGTTGGATTGCAGAGAGATCAGAGAAGAGTTTTGTTGGGGAGGCGTGGAGATGCCTTTGAAGTCTTTGTACCCAGAAATTTTCTCGGGTTGCTGTGGATAAGAAAGCAAGTGTGACCATTTATTGGAGAGAGAAGGAGGGTAACTTCTTGTGCTAGGTTTGTGTGAGCAATGTGAGGCTGAAGTTGGACAGTCCTTGACACTTTCTTTATTATGCTGTATTTAGTACAGGATTGTAGCAAAATGGAGGCTATGGTATGTTGAAGGCTGAGCAGAGGCAAGAAGTATAGGGTGAAGGCAGATTATAGAATTTTCTGTGGCATTAGGGCTTTGTCCATTGAATTAAGAGAGGTTTGTCTTTTACTTACAAAAGAAAAAGAAAAAGAGGGCATTTCATTACCATTTGTTGCTAGATGTGAAAAAGGGATAGTCGATTAGTGGATCTCTTTTGCTGTATTGTCCATGTGTTCGTTGCTGAGGCTGGGTATTTGATTTTCTCTTCCTGTGTGTTTTTTGGGTAATGCTAGCTGGAGATGGAGGTTTGGGAATAATGTCCCTCATTATTCCAGATGCCAATTCTACTCGACTCAAAAACTTTACTGTGATATGAAGTATTTGTTGTTTTCTTTTGTAGTATATCTGTTTTTTCATTTATGAGCAAGATGTTCTTCGTTTTATGACACTATAATGGATTACTCTGTTTCTTTGTTCAATTGTGACCATTATATAATCAAGCTGTGTTCTTCTAAATGTTTTTGCAGGAACTTTCTTTGAAGAAATTCTTTTGGCAGGATTTATTGGATGGTACACATGATAGTCAGGTTTCCAATTGTTCAATAAAATAATAAAAAAAGACGTCTACTTTTATTCCCTTACCTACTTCATGGGATTTTCTAGCTGGCTGTAGCTTCTCAATGATGAATTTGGAGTAATAGAAGCTGGTTGGTGATCTGGGTTTTTGCTGCTGGAGATTTCGATAAGAGACATTACTGGCTTCCTGCCCAGATCTCCAGATTCTTCAAATTCCTGCCTGTTTTCAGTATACCAATGTGGTTTTACTAGGGGTAAATGTATTTTTTTGTCTTAGACTTTCAAATATACTTTTAACCCCTTTTTCTTCCCAATATATCATTTTTTTTATTTTATTTTATTATATATATATAGATGATAAGAGTTTTGATGTTGACACGAAGACTGCTGTCAGAAAAATTGAGAAATGCCACCCTTTTTCATTCTCAATATCAAAAAGTGATATTTTAGTGTACTTTGAGTAATTAGTTTGGAATATTCAATGGTACAATTACAAAGTTACGTATGCTTCTTCTCTTCCTTTCCTTTCCTATCTTGACTAGTGCTATAAGGTATACTTTTATCACACTATTGACACTTTTTGTACCTACGTGGCACACGGTGTGGTGAGATGAACTATAAAAGCTTCTCAAACACTTTTATCTCATTATACCATGTGTCAAATAGGCACAAAAAGTCTACCAATAATGTGATGAAAGTGCGTCTTATAGCATTACTCTTTTCTCCCAAACACTGAATTTTCTACTTTCAAAGACACCCTACGTCCATTACCCAACCACACATGGACACGTGACTCTGGGAACCATGTTTCTCTAGGCCAATCACGTGCTATTTTGTACTAAATAGCATTTCTTCAAGAAAAATACTACACTTTTTAAAAAAATTATCCCCAAATAATATATCATAATCTTATGAGGTTGTGGCACAGTAAATTTGAAAAAATAAAAAAAAAAAAAAAAAAGAAGGAAAAAAAAAAGGGTATCGTAGCATTTCTCGAATGGAATTTGAGGAAAGAAACATAACCCTTCTTATCTGATAATCCTAAGCAAGGGCAGTCCAACATTAATTAAGCTTTAATAAAAAATTCTAAATAAGATCTTTCAATTTTTTAATATAATAAATATACAATATATTAAAAAATCACTGTTATCGTTTTTTGCAATGGAAAATTTGAATCTAGAATCATTAGCGCCGGTGATCCGGAATCTCCATATCCATCTACCCATCTCTACCTACTAGTCAATAAAATAAAGTGAAAATAAAAAATTAGTTATTGGGTTTTGACATATTCAAAAATTATTCCCACCACTTCCAAATAAAAGAATTATTATTCCTAGGGTTTTCATAACTTTAAAAATTAGTCCCTCTATTAACTTTTGAGACATACTTTAGTCCCCCACTCCCACTCCCACACCAATGGCATAGCACTAAATTTTAAATGAATCACTATTAAATTTTGAATCAAATAACATTTGTAGTACCACGTCAAGAATCACTTGGTCACCATGTAATCACTTGATGTGAAATTATAATTATGTCCTAAAAATTATAAAATACAAAATACAAAAAATAAGTAAAGCATTTTGTGTAAGGGAGTGGAGGCAGACCCAACCACCATCAAGTGTTTTTGGGGTGACTCAAACAACCCTTCAAATAGGAGTGGTCCAACCGCATCATTTGGATTTTAGATGGACCCCTCATATGCGACTTAAAGAGGTGGTCGAATCACCCTACCTCTTCTATAGTTTTTTGTTTGTTTCTTTCTTCTTCTTCTTTTTTATTTTTTATTTTTTATTTTTTTATTTTTTTTATGCATGACATGACAATTTGACTGGTCTTGCATTGGGTTGACGGATGCGATGTGGCAAACTATTCTCATTTGTAACGAGTCATTATGATAACAAAATAATCGGTTTCAAGCGCAGATAAAAATCTAAAAACTTAATTGTCGAAATTGAAAATACGAGAACTAATAAAAACATAAGGACTAATTTTTGATTTTTCCCTAAACTTAATCAATAATGCTTAACCTTTTTCATTTTTATTTTATTTTTAAAATTTATGCCAAAAACATGAATAATAAAATAATAATAACCATGATGTGGGTCCGTCCAGCATAAGTATAAATGAAGAAAATAGAAGAAGACGACGGCGATGTTTCAGTTTCAAGTTTTCTTGTGTCCATAACGAAATTGCGGTCAGCCATAGAAACTACCCTCAACAATCATCTCAGCGAGAGCGAGGAAACAAGGCGTAGCAAAAACTCTTCCCTCCGCTCGCAACTCTCTCTGTCTTATATATGAACTCTGCAAACGCACTAACCCATATCCACTCTTTTTCACGCTTCCTACTCCCACACCACCACCGCACCCAATGCCTCGCCGCCCTCTCCTCCATGCGCCCACGACGACGTCGTACTCACCGGCGAAGGAATCATAAGCTCACCTCCACCACCACCACCACCTCCCCCTCCCCTGACGACGCCAACCTTCAAACCGTCATCGACCTCAACGACCTCTCCGCCCAAACGTCGTCGTTCCTCCATACCCTTCACCACTCCTCGCAATCACAAATCCACAAAATTGTTTACTCTGCCAGAGACGCTTACGAAGACCTCCGAACCCTGATCGCCCTCGACGATAACCGTCGAGTTATCGTCTCGTGTCGCCGCTCCACGGTATACTTCGTGGGCGGTCTGGTCGTTTGGAGCTTCGTTTTGGTCTTCGCTTTTAGGGTTTTGGCTAGATTGGGGCTAGCGTTTCGTCGGGGCCTGTCCGGGTCTCGAAACGGGCCGGTAGTGGTGCGGAGGGACCGGAGTCTTGGGGGAAGAGAGGTTGTTGTGGGGATGAGTGCCAATGTGGAGAGGAAAATTAGGGCTTCGGGCAATCCGCTATCGCCGGCTTTGGGCACAAATGCGGGAGTGTCGGGGAGGGTTTGGAAGAATCGTGTTCGAAGCCACGAGAAGAAGTTGCCGAAATGGTGGCCAGTTTCGATGTCGCGGCCGGGTTTGGTGTTGAATAAGGAGGAGTATCAGAGGGAAGCCGACAGGTTGATTCGAGGTCGGTGTTTGTTTGTTAAATGATTCTGTTGGTATTTCTGTTCTGCTCCTTGTTTTTGAATTCGTTAAGTATTGTTGGCTTGAATTTGGTTTTACTGCTAATTGCTGTTATTTGAATTTTACATATTTTATAATTATTGAAATTTCGTTGAATGTTCTGCTCAGTGAAATTTCTACTTTTCTTGTGCTCACTAATGGATAGGCTACTTACAACACTATCAGGAATGCTTGTAAAGTTTAGCTGAGTGATTGTTAATATTTATGATTGGTTTTTCAAATGTATCACTCAGGTTTGGGCTGATTTAAAATCATTTTGGATTGCAACTAAATTTCCCCTTGTTTGATGAGGTTAATAAGCACATGATTTCAGATCAAATTATATGTTTTTTTTTTTGGGTAAATACAACCCCCAACATTCTTATTGATTGAACCTAACTTATCAAAAAAAAACATTCTTATTGATTGAACCTGTGATCTGACCCTCCACCCTTGATTTGAGAATGGAGGAGATGCCACTTGAAATTCTTATAATTTTGGTGTTTTTTTTTTTTTTTTTTTCAATCAAAATTGTTTTGATTTTGATGGAAATGAAACTGTTTAAGACAAGACAGAAACTCTTCTCCTATACTGTCAGCTTTACAAATGTAGCAAAATGTTATTACCAGAACCCCTCTCTCTCTCTCTCTCTCTCTCTCTCTCTCTCTCTGTGACATCCCACATTGCCTGGTTATGAGAATGAATATGTGCTTATATGTATATTCGCACTCTTTTTGACACAACGCGTTTTAAAGTCGTGATGACCATGAACCTATTAGAATTCCATAGATAAGCGTGCTTCTGTGAGAATAGTATCAAGATGGGTGACCTCTTGAAAAGTCTGGTTCGGGGGATAAAAAAAGGACAATATTGTGTCGTTTCGGGAGGGTCGTTACAAATGGTATCAAAGCCATTGTCCAGCCTGAATTGGGGGGTGTGCACAAGCCCATAAGGTTTGTCAGTGGTTTCTCACTGCAATGTCAAGAATGAGGTGATCTCATAAGGGTCGTTAGTGGGGGCACTGGGTTCCCAAGAAGGGGTGATTGCGACGTCCCACATCGCATGCGTATGGAAATTTTATTTATTTATTTATTTTTATAAGTAATTGCAATTTATAAAAATAGCGCAGGGGGGTGCAATCCTTATACATGGGAAGTATACAAGAGAACCTCTAAAAGGGACGAACAGAGAATAATTTTAAAAAGTCTACATAAGTAAATACACTTAAGCTATAATGGGACACTATCCAAATATATAATGTATTGAGCAACCGCTTTTGTAGCTCCACCATAGATGTCTCTACGTCTTCAAAGAGCCGCGCATTCCGCTCCCTCCAAATACACCACAATAAGCACAAAAGAGTTAACTGCCAAGCTTATTTAGCATGACTACACCCAATCGCTGCCCCCCAACTATTCAACAACTCCAACACCATTCGTGGCATAACCCACTTTATCCCAAATAAAATAAGAATATAGCTCCAAAGATCCCAGTGATTTTGCAGTGAAGCAACAAATGATCAATAAACTCCCCATGCTTCTTACACAAAAAACACCACTCAATCACTATAATATTCTTTTTACGCAAGTTATCATGCGTCAATATTTTGCCCAAAGCAGTTGACCAAACGAAAAAAGCTACCCTTGTTGAAGCCTTAACACGCCATATATTCTTCCAGGGAAAAGAAGGAAAAAGTGGGCCATCTTTCCTAATAAGCTCTTCATAGAAGGATCTCACCTCATTCGCACCCTTTTTGACACAACGCGTTTTAAAACTGTGATAACCATAAACCTATCAAAACTCTATAGTTAAGCATACTTTTATGAGAGTAGTGCAAGGATGAGTGACCTCTTGAAAAGTCTGGTTCGCGAGAGTCAAAAGCAGACAATATTGTATCGTTTGGGGTGGGTTATTACTCTCTCTCTCTCTCTCTCTCTCTCTCTCTCTCTCTCTCTCTCTCACACACACACACACACACACACACACACACAACCCTTGATGATAAGAAATTCTTAACTTTAATAATCCATGTACCAAATGCAACTCCTCGAGAAACAAGTGGAGATCAATCCCATGAGTTTTCTGTTAGCTATAATTTTACGAGAAGTCTTAAGTTTTGATTTAAAAAAAAAAGGTTAAGTCAATTAAATAGTTAGGGTGTTATTCATCCGGAAGAAGAAAAAAAGAAAAAAAGAAAAGAAAGAGCATGATGGGTAGGTACTTCAATGAACAGAGTTAAAGTGGTGATTTTAGCCCTTAGTCATTTTTTACTGATGGACCTAGAGTTACTTTTATGCAACATGTCCTTTACTTAGTTTTTTATTTTTATTTTTTGTATTTTTTCCTCGTAAATATATTAAGCTATTTGATGGTGAAAGAAATATTTGGTGTTTTTTTTTGTTTTTTGTTTTTTTTCCATTTCTTGTTGCATCCAAACAAAGAAATTGTGTTCACTCTGTCAAATTTCTTTTTGTTCCAAAGATGAAATGAATCATTTTCTTTCTAGTTTAGTAAAAAATTTCACTCACTTTTTGCAAGCTTTGGTTCAAAATCTTGGCAAGAGAAGGAAAATCTTTGTGGATTTGTGTTATATGTTTAAATCTACTAGTTAGACAGTAGATCACGTCTTGCTACATTGTCTAGCTGTTAGAGACTTGTGGTCCCTTGTATTTTCTCCTTTTTCTAACTTTCTTTGGTGATGGTTAAATTGTCTTGAAGATGTTTACATGTTGGAGTGTGGAAACATATAAGGAGGGGGTGGGGAGTCTTTTTCAAGATTTGTTAGATATGAAGTGGAAGATGGAACCAAGATAAGGTTTTGGCATGATTTATGGTGTGGGGAATCAACCACTGAAGGAAAAAATTTCGGAGTTGTTTAGTATTGCTTGCTGTAAGGAGGCATTGGTGGTAGATCATTTCTAGTTTTCTAATGGAAATCTTCAGTGGAATTTATCTTTTATTAGACGTGTGGGAGGTAGACTTTGTGATTGCATTTTTTAATATGTTTCACTCTCTCTGAGTGAGACAAGGTGGCAGGGATAGTAGTTGAGGGATGCCATCTAAGAGGCAGAAGTTTGAAGTGAGGTTGTTTGATCAAGCATTATCCATTCCAACTAGTTCATCATTTCCTTATAAGGGTATTTGGAGAGTCAAGGTTCCATCGAGATTGAGTTTCTTTGTGTGGATGATGGCACTTAGGAAGATTCTGACTTTGGACAACCTAAGGAAGAGGAAAGCCATAGTGGTTGACTAGTGTTGTATGTGTAAAAAGAGCGAAGAATCCATAGATCATCTTCTTCGTCATTTTAAAGTGGCAAGAGAATTATGGACTTCAATTTTTCGCATTTTCGGAGTAGAATGGTTCATGCTTAGAAGAGTGATAGAGGAGTTGGCTTATTGGAGAGGTCAGTTGGGAAGTCGTTTCATTTTAGACGCTTGGAGGATGTCCCATTTGTGCTTAATGTGGTGCATCTGGAGAGAGCGGAATGCGAAGTTTTTTGAAGATCAAGAGATTTCAGTAGAAGAGCTAAAGAAGATCTTGGTCAAATCACGTTATATATGGATATGAGCTACTAATATCTCACAATTTTTTATTTATTTATTTTTTTAAGAAGAACAAAAAACCACAAATTCAAAAAAGTTATTTATTTTTTTTTTTTGCAATTACTTATCAAAAAAAAAAAAAAATTAACTTTTTTGAATTTGTGGTTATTTGTTCTTCTTTTTCTCATTAAAGGGTTTTTTCTCTTCTATACTTCATGTCTACTAGGGTTGCGCCCCTTTGTACTTTTAATGAAATGCATTACTTAAAAAAAAATTGATAAGTGATCGAGATTTCATTAAAAGCGTAAGGTACTCTTAGATATACAAGAAGTATACACAAGAAGCCACCTAGCTAGTAGAACTAATAAAAAAAAAAATGCAAGCTGTTTCTTGTCTTGTGCAGATTATTTGGTGTGATAGAAACAGTCAGACCTTCAATGCTGTTGGGCTCACTTAGAAATTAGAAACCTTAAGTCTATGTTCTGAAAATGTTGTGTGATTGGATTATTTCCTTTGGCAGTCTCAATGATCATTCCTTCTTGGATTTTCTTAAGTTTTTCAATCTTTCAATTGTAATTCAGGAGGCATCTTTATACAGAACTGTTGTACTTGATTCTTTCTTTAGTTATTAATAAAATATCCTTTACTTATCCAGATTTTTTTATTTTTTAAAAAAAAACATTTGCTTCCTAACAGTGTAAGGTACAACGTTTTTAGTCTTGCACACTCGTGACATATTTAATGTTACGCAAGTTGCATGAGTCATCAACTATTTTTCTAATGGAATCTTAGTTTTGCTACATGAAGTGTTGATTGGCTGGCAGATTTGATCTGCTGCTGCATAAGATGTGATGTGGTGCTTAAACTTAATTAAAGAAAGCATGTAAAGTGAAGGCCAGTCCCTACTCTTTTTTTTTTTTTTTGATAAGTAATTGCAATTATTGTATAAAAAGCGCAGTCCCTACTCTTTCTATGTATGTATTAAGCTGTTATCTCAGCATGCCCTTCCAGATTTTGAGTAGTAGCCCAAGCTGAGTTCTGTAGCTCTCATCTAAATGGGCATTGCTACTATTGAGTGTATAATCTAAAATTTCAAGAACATTTTGTGAAGTTAATCTATTAGCAGCATAAGAACAGACACATCATAATTGTTATATATCTCCGTGGATTGTGTGTGCATAAATTTTTTTGATAAGTAAGATAATTTCATTAAAAAAAGCGTAAGGCGCCCCTAAGTACACAGGAAGTATACATAGAAGCAAACTCAGCTAACCCACATAAAAACCCAAGAAAACCCACAAGAAACCCACAGGAAACCCACAAGAAAACCCCTAACAAGCATAAAAGGAACACCGAACCCAACCCCAATACCCCAACAGGACCCCCAAAAACCAAAGGAAAAACCCCAGAACCCGAGAAAAACCCAAGAGAAACACTCCTCAAAATAAACCAAGCAAAAACTGAACCCGATGGATGACCCACAGACCCACCCAAGCAATAAAGGCACACAACTCTACAACATAAAGTCCTTTCCTATCCTGCGCCTAGCGGAAGATTTATCGTCGTCATAGTTGATAGAGCTATGCAGATTTAGAAGCTCCCTCTTTCCTTTAGACTTTTGGCGCGATATCATCTTGTCACGCTGAAATTCTTCTTCCATGGCATCCCAAATAGCCAACGCCTCGTCCCCAAAAGCATCCTCTAGCGCCCAATCCAAAGGCGACACATCCCAAAGATCAACGTCCTCCTCCCAAACCACAATCTCCCCGTTATGATCAAAACCGATCGGCCAATTCCGAGATTGGGAGAAGCTATTACCCTCAACGGATGAAGAAGTGGAGCAACCTCTAGGAGGGGAGGAAGGCCTGACCATCCCTACATCGATAACCTTCCGAGGCGAATCCATAATGGCTGGCTTATTTGGGCGGGGGTTAAGAAACCCTTTTTTGAGAATGCCCGTCTTCATTGGAAGCTCTGCAACTTTCTTCGTTGGAGTCTCTACAGCCGAAACCTTCTTAACAGCTAAGTCGGCAACCATCTTCGATGCTTTCAAGGAGTCTGAAAGAAGCACCTCGTTCCACTTCAACGAAACCCCTTCCCTGAGAACCCTCGCCTTCTTGATATAACTATGAAATGGCTTCGAGACTACGGGGAACGAAGAGCTCAATTTCTCCCCCAACTCAGTCGCTCCAATGGAAGGAGGGGACGTGAGTTGAGAGGCCGCCACAGAAGCATCGACCGGATTGCAAAGCAGAGGAGGGGACACCAGAGCCGACAGAGAATCAACCTGGACCACCGGAGGAAGAGACACCTGAACCGGCGAGGGGGGAAACCTGAAAGGCTTAGAGGCAGTAGCCCGGCTAGGTACTACCTTCAAGCAGCTAGACTCTTCCCCTGAAAATGAAAATCGAGCTGGAACAACCCTTGGAACAGCCGGTGACGGCGCCGGCGCCGGAAGAACAGGAAGCACCCCTGGGGCTTCAAAACCTTCCCCCGGCAAAGGAACCTCCATACCCCCATGAGGAGAACGAACCAGAGAGAGCCCAGAAGACGACGTCCGAACCGGAGAAGCCTCTGGAACTGCCGGCGAAGAAGGCTCCGGCCGAAGAAGAGCAAGAGACGGCGCCGGAAAAGGAGACGCCCCTAGAGCTGCTATACCCTCCTCTAACGAAGGAGCCACCAAACCTCTAGGAGAAGGCCGACTGAGAGACAACCCAGAAACAGACTCTGGCTTCAACTCCGGCGAGATTGTAGACGATCGAGAATTAGGTATCGGCAAGAGTCGGGCCAAGCGAAAACCAGAACGTTTTCGACCTAGGCCAAACCCGACAAACCGGCCCAAAAAATTCTTAATAGCCCGACCCAAGACCGCTTTCAACCCGTTGACCAGCTTGCTCCACGTGCGCAACATCGAAAATTCGAAATTCGAATTTGAATTTGGAGAAGGCCTTTTACCCAGCGAATCAAGCGACCGGTCTTTAACCAACGGGTCAGCCGGACGAGACTCCACAGCGAAGCAACCCACCGCCGAGCTCAGTACTTGCTCAGTATGACTCGTCGCCGGGGGGGACACAAGAGCTACCGGCTCCTCCGACGATACCCTCAACCCAGAACGATGATCCCCCTCGGCGGGCAGTTTTTTCACAGCGTTGGACGGAACCGAGCACAACACCTCCGCAAAAGATGGTCCCGTCCACTTTGAAGCCAAACCCAAACTCGGCCCTAAAGCCTTCGCATCCTTCTTGGTCGACGAAGACGAGGGACAAAGCCCTGTACCCACCGTAGTAGAGAGGAAATCGACAGCCTTACTCAACTCTCCGTAGAATTTCTGCCATCCCCTCCCTCCACGACCCTCAGGGATGAAAATTAACCCTTTTCGACCGCCCAGCCCAAAAGTTGTCGCCTCTAAGAAGCGCCCAGCTTTGTTCCCACCCGTCCGAGCAATCAGAACTTTTGAGCCTTCTCGGAATGACTTGATAACATCTTGTTCTTCCGGTATACCCAACAGCATCTCCAGTGTCGCCGCTAACCATTCTGAGCACTGAACACTCAGGACAACCTCGCCCAAAAACCTTTTTCTCTTCTCCGCCACCCTCAACACCGACGCCCCATCCAAAACCACGAAAGCAAAAGCCTTCGCCTCCACAGTAAATCTCTTCTCCATCTCGCTACATCTCCATAGGAGATGCAGTTCGTAGATCTGCAGCCCAGTAAAAGGCTGGCTCTGGCGTTCGTAGATCTGTAGCTCACTTCCCTCTTTGATGTCAGGTTACTTGTGACTTGACTCTTCCACCTTGTTCATTCTTAAAACATGCCATTCCTCAAAGATTTCTCAAATCCATGAACCAAATTTAATTTATGCACACAATTTATATATATATATTTAATTTATTTTATTGTGTGCATAAATTAAATTTGGACTTTTGGATTACATATCTATTCTGTTTCGTTGTCCATTAATATCATAAATATTTTCACAAGCTTGGTCTTATTGCTGGACTTTGTGTTTTCTGTAGTTAAAATTTATGGATTTTTTTAGTTTTCTTGATGTTTATGGTCATGCTTGCTTCTTCAAATCATAACTCATCCACTTGTTTTCCAGTGATCATGGACAATAGAACGAGTGGAAAGGACATAATGGATGATGATATTATTCAGGTCAGTGCTATTATGTATTTCTTTGATTGTCAAGTTCAGTATCATAAAAGATTTTTAGAGATACACATCTTTTATCCTTTTTTGACCACCGAAACAGATTTTCGATACAGAAAATCTATTATTTTCTTGAGATGACCTGTTTGTTTTGTCCACGTACTGGCGTTTGGATACTGAATACCTAAGTAGATGAATGCAATTATATGTCTGCATGTATTGAAAAATGGGTGGCTGTGTTTGGGTGCAAGCATGCCTGTGTATGTGTGAGTCATGTAACTTCTTTCTGAAAGAAAGATCATCAGTGGAGGAAGCCACTTAGACAGTATAGACCTGATGTGTTGCGGTCCACATTTGAAAAAATGTTTCTGCGAGATCCATTTATGAAAATTGTTTGGTAAACTTTTTGAAAAGTGTTTTGTGTTTTCAAAGAAACAAATACTAAACATGCTTATTTTAGAAAAACACAAACAGGTCTGGAGCTTATTTATAAAAAAATTTAAAAAGAGAGAGCGACTGTGTGGCCATCCTTAGTGGAGAAGGGTGGCGGCGCAACCAACCCTATCCGGTTGAGGGGGCCACATGGGCCACTTCTGACAAGGATAGAGGTGGTTGCGTGGAGTGGTGACGCCACCTCTCTCTCTAAAAAAAAAAAAATCTTTTTATAAATAATAGGGTTAAATACCCTATTGGTACTTGAGTTTTAGGCTTTTTTAAATTTAGTACCTGAGTTTTCATTTGTTTCATAGGTGGTACCTGAGTTGGGTAAAAACCTGTTTGGTACCTCTGTTACATTTTTCGTCAAAATATTAACGGCTTGTTACATGTCAATTGCTGAACTCTGGTATCACCTATGAAACAAATGAAAACTCAGATACTAAATTTAAAAATTAAGTGCCTGTTTTCTCAAAATATTCCTATAAGAAGGTGTGAAAAGTTTTCTTAAGTGTGTTGTGCTTTGTTTTTTGTGTTTTGAAAAGTGAATTTTTTGATAAATGTTTTGGGAAAAGTGTGTTTTATGTTTTGAAAAGAGGAAAGAGTTTTTGAAATCTATGCAAATCTTGCCCATCATGTCACACCATGTGGAAAGTAAATATGCATGCAGTACAAATGCATGTGTATATGGTTGGGTGAGTGGTTAGTCTAACCCTCTTCTCAGAGTAGGGATGAATCTGCTGTTATACATCTTATGTGAGAACCTTTCATCTTGAACAGAAGTCCTTTTTTTCAACTTAAAGTGCAAAATGTTCATTGATCGTCGTATTTTCGAGGATTGTGAGACAAATGTGTTCTTTCTAAAATCTTCCCTTTTGAGATCTCTCTTGGGTTACTTATCAAAAAAAAAAAAAGAAAGGATCTCTCTTGGGTTGGGTTCTTGTTAATGTTCCTAACTTTGTCTCTACAAATTTGGTCGATTTGATTAGCTTTTTATATTGTAGCAGCTTATAGGGTTGAGTCCATATTGTATACTCTTCGTGTCGTGGGTTTAAACTTTTTTTTTCTCAATAAGATCTGAATTATTTATCCCAAAAAAAAAAAAAAAAAAAATTCTATGTGGGCTTGGGTTAGATTTGGGATGGTGAAAAAGGTCCTCACATGAGTAGCCAGTTTTGAATTATGTTCTGATGTTTCAGAGTGAGTCATAGGACTTATTTTGACCTTTAGTTTGAAAAAAGTTGGTAGAGTACATATTTGTGCAGGACGTTCACTTTGAGTAGAGAAGCTATTATTTAGAATACATATAGCCAAAATGGCAAACAAATTAAAATTTCACAGTTTGTAGTTAATTCAGTTAATTTTTTTTTTTTTATAAGTAATTGCAATTTTATTAAAAAAACAGCGTAAGGCACCCCTAGTACACATGGAGTATACAAGAAGCAACAACCTCATCACCAACCCGATAAGGAATAGCCCACAAAACAATCCAACCCTAAGCCCCTAAAGCTCACAATCCTCAATCATATTCCATCGCCTATGATCCTCACCAAGGGCAGAGAGGAAAGCCATAGTTTTATCCCCCTTATCCCTGAAAATCGAAGAGCACACCAAAGACAACTCCAAAGGAGAGATAGCCTAGAGACCACCCGTAGAATTGAGAGGGCGAGCTCGACTAGAACAACCCCCGCCTGAGAAACCACAGTTTGCCTATGAAAGAGAGGACGAACTCGACTCTAGAAACCCCCGCTTGAGAAAACCCACATCTTTGTGTTTTCCTTGACCTACCACCAACTTCGGCTTCCTCCCTTTACGCTTGTACTGAATCAGAGGCTGGGACGTGGGTTCTTCCAAGGATGAGAAAGGAAGAATCCTCCCTTTTAGTGAGCTCATCACAAGGGAAACTTGAGGACCCAAGGTAGAAGTCTCCGACCCACGCCCTAAGTCCATAGGATCATGAACATGGGGAAAAAAGCACAGAGGCATATTATCATAAAATTGCTTCTAACCAGCCTCTGAGGAAGCCATGGGAGAGACTGGAAGAGGAAAATGAGAAGAATCAGTGCCAGGAATCGGACCCGAATCCGAAACCATATTTGAACAAATACCCGAAATCGAATCCAAACCCAAACCCAAACCGGACTCCACACCTACAAAAGTGAAGCCACGTCCCACCGAAACCAACCCTCTCTTCTTCTTCCAAATGGGTTTAAACCCAACCCGAGTACATTTAACACTTGAGGAGCGATTGGGCTTCTGTCCTAGCCCAAAAAGCTGGGCCACAAACGAAGCAACCCGGTCCAGGTTTGATCTGAGGAGCTTTGACTTGAGGACCTCGAGAAGAACCTTCAAGAAACTAGGGCTATCCAGCTTCAACGTCCTGCTCTTTTTGCCACCATAGCTCCGGATCGTCGATTTCTTCTCCATCAACCCCGAAGTCTTCACCTCCATATCAAAACAGTCCCTCGCCACTCTCAAATCCTCTTCGTCTCTGAACCATGACATCAGCAGCAGATCCAACTCGCACATCTCCGCCTTTGGTCTTGATGTAGCAGCGATCTCAACAGAGAAACTAGTTGTCCCACGCACCGCCTCTGGTAAGACGAAGCCACCCCACCCTTCTCGGTTCTAACCCCGAAAAGAAACCCACTGGAAAAAAGCTGCATCTTCTTCCAATCCGAAGTTGCCATAGCACCCACCAACGACCCAGACGATGACTCTAGGACCACCACCATCTAACTCAGCTCACCCGCAAATCGCCTCCTACCCCGTCCATCTCGACCCTCTGGGAGCCAAATAGACCCTTTTCGGCCACCAGCTGCGAAAGAGGACCCCTCTAGAAACCTACCTACCTAATTTCCCCCTCTCCAAACAATCACCAGCTTCCACTCCTCACGAAAAGACTTCACAAAATCCATAATACCCGGCGACTTAAACGCCTCCTTCACCGTGTCTGCCAACCAAGCGGAACACAACGAGCCCAATACCACCACCCCTAAAAAAGACTTCCTTTTTCCTCCAAACACAGAACTGAAAAACCCTACTTCACCGAAAAAATGAACTCTTTTGCTTCCACGACAAATCTACGCTCCATGACAAGCCTCGAAACGTCAAGCTCTGAAAAGCCGCATCACATAGTACGAACAAGAAGAAACAAAACGGGGACATAAACAGTCTACCTAAACGAAGAAAGAAAAAGAAGGAAGAAATGGTGATCTAAGGATGGAAGTTAGCGGGACGCGCCTGCACGCGCCATCGCTAGCGGGGGGAGAGAGAGAGAGAGAGAGAGAATATTTGCGACATTTAAGTTAAATGTTTGTTGGAAACAATGGCTATTTTTGTTCTTGTTGAATCTTAGATGTTCCCAACAAACCAAAATGCATATAAAAGACAATTAGTTTATATATTGGATGCCTTATAGACATTCTGATTTCAGTCTTTGTATCTTAGTATATACTTATACATAAAGAAAAAACCTTTGTATCTTAGTACATGATTCTTATTTTTCTACTTACAAAACCTTCTTATCATTTTTCTCTTCTCTGTCTGTGCTTCTATTGAACTAATTTACAAAATTTGGAAAGAATTGTATGGTGGAATTCAAACCAGTGCAGGAATAACTTTTTTGCAAGTATTTTATCATTTAGTTACAATATTTTGTTTCATTAACTGACATTTCCATAATGCATTGGACTCCTCTTTGCCTGTATGGTGAGCAGTTACGTCAATTATGCAGGACATCTGGAGTAGGGGTCACTATTGACACAAAAAATACACGTGACTACTTCTATCGTGCTTCCATTGACTTGGTATTAAATGTTTGCACCTGGTATGTTTTTGGGTCTGCATAAATCAAACACCATAGGTAGTTGCTACCTCCAGTTTTTATCTGTGCATGTTTTCCTGGTGTTGTAACTTGTTGAGGAAATGGCAGGGCACCAAGTAATATCACCTCTGTTGAGATTGATGGTGAAGATGCTCGGCAATTTGTTGCTGGGCTTGCTGAAAACATTGGGCTTGAAAACATTCATGCTGCCAGAATTGTGTCGGCAGCTGTTGCTTCACGTACACGTTCACGCTTTTTACAGTCATGGGTAATTCTTCTTCTCTCAGTCTTATGAATCGATAACGTGTTTGGTAGCATTTGGATCAAACAGTTTATCCTCTTGTGGGTGTAGGCATTTCTAATAAGATTATATTGTGGTAAAATCTAGAGATTTTTTACTATTTCCAGATGGTGCAGGGTTTTCAACATTATTCTGCACAAAATCCAGACTATTTGTCAGGGTGTGCAAGATACACTATAACATTGCACTTCTGAGAACTCTCTAGATCCCATTGTACTTTTGGAACACTTTTAAAGTTCTGATTGTTTTGGGGACCTCATGGCTAGTATTTTTGAAATTTCTCTTTTTCTTGAGATGCTGGAATTTGTTAGATCCGCTTTTTGCCCAAGTGTTATTACATTCTTTGTTCCAAGAGGCTAGGCTGGAACTTTGATTGAGCTCTCTCTTTCTCTCTCTTCATTTAGTTTATGTAGCACTTCCTCTTTTTGCAGATGATACTATTTTAGTTAATGTTGGGCTTAACCCTAAGTTGGGAATCTGGAGGGATGTTTTATAATCTAAGGGTTTGAGGTAAAGTATAACTTAAACTGAGCATATGGAGTGCAATTTTAGTGAAAGTAGAAATTGGTATAGAGGGATAATAAAAATTTATGTTCAAGAGATACCGAAGAGTGATAATTTTCGATGCTTGGATCAATAATTCAAAAGGATAGGAGATTGAGCAGGATGTGACTCGTAAATAAGAGTAGGGCGGATGAAGTGGAGAATAGCATTGGCAGTATTAGGTGATCTTAAAATACTTATTTAGTTGAAGAGAAATGTAAATAAAATAGTGACTTCTAAATTACCAAGTGTGTTCGTGTGCAACAAAATATCTTAAATGTGAAAAATAAAAGAGACAAGATATTTGTTGACGAAGTGGAAACTCTGTGAAGAGAAACACCACTTCGGGGCAGCCAAACCCAAGAAATTCATTATCCAATGACAAAGCAAGTTATAAAGCATTCGTACTCACAAAATCTATTGCAGTAGTCATACATTTTAACTATAACACGAAGTCCATCATAAACGCTTCACAACCAAGTCTCTTACTTGAAAGGGTTTTTGATGAATTTCTTTACCTTAAGGCCAACCCTTAAGATAGACTTTACATGAACAAAGAGCACATACTAGCAACGGCTTGAGAGCTAGTTGATCTTCAAATCTCCCTAAACACCCTCTCTAAGCACTATGAAATTCTACACCGAATTCTTACAAATAACAAGCTTAGAGCCCTCTTTATATAGGCTTCAGAAAATCTAATTCTAGACAAATTCGGACTCTGGCTATGACGTGTCCGGATGGAAGATAGCTTTGTTCGGATGGTCTTCTGTGACCGCCTTTCCAAAATAGCGTAATTCTTCCCATAACAGGTTCGTGTCTGAACGGCTTGGCCGAGCGTCCGAACGGTCTTCGCTGTAACTCCTTTCCGTGCTTGTAAAGGAAACCCCAGAATATTCTGGAATGCTGGATAGCGTCTGGCCAAGTTACCACGTCATACGGACGTCTTGCAAAAACTTCCTAAATAGTGTCGACTGAAATCCAACTCTGTGTAGAAATTGGAGAGGCTTGACCTAGCATTTGGACGGTGTTGCCCTGACGTTCAGACATTGTAGGGCGTCCGGACGCCTTCAAAAGCCCGTTCGAACGGTTGCACAAGAACTAGCTAGCTGACTTGGAATTTGCATAGAATCTTCATAAACATCTTCTAGAAACTTGTGAGAAGGCACATGGCTTGAAATAAATATTGTCAATATAACTTGAAGATTCTGAATAAGACCGATTATCCTGTTAAAATGCAACCATTACATAAAGTATTTTTGTCAACCAAAATGTTGCCAACATAAAATACTAACAAGAAACATTTATAGGGTCACACAGACCCGCTATAATCTATGCTGGGATGTTAAAAAGTGACATTTTAATGAAATGAGCGTAACTAAAATTAGACTGGTAAATGGAACATATGATGAGATATTAAATAAAGCCTTCCCTTCAAAGATAAGGGTGACTCCCATTGAGGAAAATATGTGAGAGTCATGTAAGATGGCTTGATCCTGTGCAACGGGTATTGTGTAGTGTAATACTGAGACATAGTAATTTAATTCAAGTGGTGGAATAAGATAATGTGTAGAAGGTAAAAAATGATATGTTAAATTGGGAGGTGATAGAGAAGATGGTTTCAGATCTCTGATAGAATGACAGACAAAAAATATAACAGAAAAAAAAAATGTGACTGACCCTAATCAGCTGACGAAGACCTATGGAGTCGTCCCAAATTTAATGTGGATTGATAGTTGATTCAAGTTGAATTGAGAACCTGCTCCCTTTTTGTCATAACCACAACCATTGGTAAGTTCTTAAGGGGATTTACTGAACTAGAAAGAATGAAATGATTTAATTTATCAATATTTTATTTGAATTTCTTTATATGATTCAATGGCTCTTTGAACTCTTCTATACAGTAATTATTATTGTATGTAAAACTGTAAAAGCTTGGGTACATAAGAACGAAGTTTTGACAAATCATGGGACCAGAGAACAGTGATTTTAGTTTTTTTTTTTTTTTTAATATTTAATATCCTGTCATTGATGAATTATAGTGATTAGAATATTGCCTAAGAAGTGACTGTTTAGTTCAAAAACCTAAATATCAATAGCTCTTCTGTATCTAACAAATATTTGTGGTGGCTTCACTAGGATGTTTAGTCTTTTCCTAATGCAATATTTTCATACTTTAGTAAAGTTAATGCGGCCCTTAATTGTCTATTTCTATTTGTCTTTCTATTAATGAATTATGTACTTATAAAAAAGGGTAAATTACACGTACCTTCCTTGAGTTTTGGGAAAATATCACAGATTAACTCCTATTTTAAGAAATGATACTGCCCCTTGAGGCTGCCTTGCTGTTTTTCTTGTCATCTAATCAATCTGGTTTAGTGACCATTAGCTGAGTTTACTTTGGATGGGAATTTAATTTGAGAGAAGAATTTTGTCACAGTTTGTAATGGCACATGAGTGGTCGTAAGGGTGTATCTGTTATATGGATCACAAATCTCAAGGAACAGATTGACGTTTCTGAAAATAAGAGGTAAGCCTTGACATTTCTCCAAATGTCGAAGAAGGTTGGTGTAGTTTACCCAAACAAAAACATTTCTAGTACTTTTGTTATGTGGTTAAATTTGTGTTTTGACCTCAGGCTTTGGAAATGCAAGGAAAACATGCTGAAGCAAAATTGGAATTGTCAAAGATATGCCTTGTTCTTCGGATATTTCCTCCCGACGAGTTCTCTGTATGTGTTTTAGCTTTCCAATATTTACTGTGCAAAGTTCAGAAATATCACTTTATAATCGTTCTTTTTTGAAATATTTTTGTGGAATTTACCTTCGATGATAGTAGTAAAAAGCATTTTTCTTGTATTTTTTACAGAGTTGCCATTGTATCTGACTTCATTGGTACTTAGGAATGCAGATACTCCCAATTCTACTCAGTTTCCAATTATCTATAGCTCATCTTCATTTCTCTTATAGCTGTTTATCTGACCTTGGTGCTAGCAGTCTTCGTAGTAGTTCTGTTGCCGGTCTTCTATGCAAACAATAAGATCATATTAACTGGTCTTCTGTCTTACTCCTGTTGAAATCTCTTGTACCTACTTCCTTCCACAGTTAGGTAGCTTGGAATGATTCAAGCAAGCCCATTCATATGCTTCCCCAGAGGTGGAAGCTGTAGTAGCAACTTTGACCTTTTGGTCTTTAATTGGTCAAGCCTGAAGGTTCTTATTTTGGCATAGAAGCTCAACAAACTTCAGGTGTTTAAAAATCTTGGTCGTATGTGGAGGTTGTTAAGTTAGCTACATAATGATCTTTAAGCTTGCTGCGCCTTACTGTTTGCAAATCAAATACTGGGCATATAAAATGGTTGTGTTTTTCATTACTCCTGGCTGTTACTGCTGAAGTTGGAAAAGGGTTGACCTTCAATAAATAGTTTAGATGCCTCTTCTGGCTCCATTTTATATGGACTTTGGCTCATGTTTCTAGAATCATATATATAGTTTTATGAATGGAAATTATGGTTGTTTATGGCTTCTGAGTTATGAACAATACTTAGATAATAATATAGTCACAAAATGTATTCTTAGTAATCCTAATATGCTTGCTTTACGATTCATTTAATTTGTGGTTGCAATAATTTTGTGACGAAATACCTCGGTTTCTATGTGATTCATGATGGATGTGTTTCTGCAGCCTGAGATGGAGATGGTTGCTCGAGGCCTAGAGAAACATTTGAAAGTAGAACAGAGGGAACTTCTGTTGAACATGTTTGCTGGGGTTTGCGGTGAAGAGAGTCATAGAAGTGCAACAGAAGCTCTGGGTTTGGTGCGTCCTTATATTTCTCTCTCTTGCCAAATAGAAAATGCTATACTTGGACATTTGTTATGCTTTATTTTATTATTATATACCAACAATATCTACCACTGTTGCAACAGAGGCAGGAGCAACATAAATCGCATAAAACCAATGAAGTTGGTTTTTTTTTGGGGGGGGGGGGGGGGGGTGGGGAGGAAAAAAATGCATTAATCTATGCCTTATCTCCCACATTAAGCCAACAAGGATCAGTCGTTTTGTGGTTAAGATTTTATTTTATTGCATCTAATAGTGTATAAAATGTCCCATCATTTAAAATTATGAAATGACCATGTGACTTTATGTATATCGTTAGATGTAATAAAATAAAATTTTGACCATACTTCTTCGTGTAACACTATCCCTTGTAGACCACAACTGTACCATTCTTGGGGTCAACCATCGAATCAAAATGTGTCACAAGTAGTCATGTTCCTCTTATGCTTGTCATCAAATCTGTCGTATTTCGTACCTGGGGACAAAATATTATCATAGTGAAAAGAAAATAAACAAAATTGAAGTGACTGATTTTGATTATTTGGAGATGCCTATTATTGAGGAAGTCCACTAGATGGAATTGTTGGATGTCATATTCTCAGATGCAGCTTATTTATTGCGTTTATTTTGTCACGTGATTTTCTGATTTTATTATTATTATTATTATTATTATTATTATTTTTTCCATCTTTTTTACCTTGTAGATGCCCTCTCCAGAAGGTGTTGGCGATCTACAGTAAAACGAGTAGAAGTAAAAGAACTTTGTAGCAACAAAATGGAACTACAAATTCTCTTGAATGAAATCTTACATGGTTAGATTGTATATCTGGATAGTTTATATCTCATCATTTTCTCCAAAATAATAAATAACCTTTTTCCTCTTCTTTTTTTTTTTTTTTTGGTGGGGTGGGGGTGGGGTGTCCAATAGGCGATGATCAATTATCTTATTGTCATGTGGTGTTTAACTTTTGTAGCTCGTTTCTACCTACACAGAATTTGTCGCTGTAACAAGTATTCAAAAGAGCAGCATTCTCTATATCAAATGCTGGGTATATTAAATATATGTTTTGATAGGAGAGCTCTTACGTATTATTTGAGAAGAAATGGTAGGTGGTTAAAGTTTTGCAATAGGATAACTCTCAATTTCAATTTCAATGTCACTTGAAATTGAGAGGATCTATTTCATATTCTAGATTAGATTTTACAAATATAATGGTCATTTCATTTAAAATTGTAAATAACATATCACCATATATACTAATATACTATTATAAGCAAAAAACCAAAATCTTGACTATGAAATAGATTTTCTCAATTTCAAAGGATCCTATTTCTTCTTTTGCCGATTCTCTAGAATCGAATCATTCGGTGTCTCCTTTGCCTCTTTTATACTACTTCAAGACTAGAAGAGCTCCCTTTCATTGACTGGATTAAAGACATTTTCAATGCAAATGCGATGGTTTTCCTGAAACAAATCCTTGTATGAATATTTGGTTCCAGATTCTTTTCACCTGGCTTCTCAAGTGAAGAAAGTTAGCTGGGATGATCTGGCACTGGCAGGTTGGAAATCTCTCTCTTCACCCCAAAGCATTCTCAAGATCAACTTTGACACTGCTATTAAATAATTTTTTTCCTCCTAAGCGGCCAGTTATTACAAATGCCCTAAGGTGAAATCATTGATGCATGAACCCAAATCAATTCCCCTTGCGATCCTTCTACAGGAGAAAGCCCTTCCTTGGGCTGGACAGCCAAAATGATCATGCGCTTGCTCTCTCCACTAGCACTTTGACTTCGGACCGGAGAATGGCTCCAATCATTTCGTATGCTCTTGAACTGCTGCTTCTTCCTCGCTTTCAAGTAGTATTCCAACCTCCATGTTCCCCTCCCTTAGCCCCTTTCTCTTCTTTTCTTTCACACAAAAAAATAAAATAAAATAAAATAAAATCTATTGATACTTGTTCGAGACTAGACTAGTAGCCAATCCCTTCAATGAACAAAATAAAAATATAAGCATGTTGCATCCTGTATTTGCAACATTGAGGTTTCATAGAGTTTCCACCAATTATTGGGATTCTATGTATAATTGATCACTTAATATCTAACTATTTTATTTCCTGTCTAAGATTTTGAAGATCATGGATATCAAATCTCTTCAAAATACTGTATGAAATTTGAGGGGTTTATGCATGCAGGGTGGAAGGTGTAAGTACCCCATAAATCGTTTAATGTTACCATATTTCCATTTTCATCGAAGGGTTGTATCAACAAGATAAAGAGGATGGCAACATTAGAGAGTCAATACACATGGTGGCACCACACGTATTCAATCATTCAAACGTGTGCAATTAATTATTCTCAAAAAAATAAATAAATAACATTGTTCAGATGAACCCCTTTTCGGATAATAGTCATCCAATTAATTTTTAGTTTTCACTTACGAAAACAAAAAATACAAAACATTTTTTTTTTTTTTATATATATTTATTTTCTTGAAAACATGTGTGATTACTGAAATGATAACCGGTTCTAAAATTCATAAAACAGGAACCAATATCAGATATTTGTCTAATAGATTTGCCTAATGACAACCATCTCAATGGTTGCTAAATCTGTATGGCATCCTCGCAATGCTCGCATGGCCATTGCCACCCATGGAGCCCTCCCTCCAGCAGGACCTTTTTTCTTCTTATTATTATTATTATTATTATTATTATTATTTTATGTTTTAGGTTTTGAAATGTTATTTCCAGATCAAGTCAAAACACTTTTCATAAACGCTTTTTTCAATTTCAAATATAGTCCCCACACACAACACTGCTCAATTTTCACTTTCTAAAAAACACAATCAAAAACAAATTTTGAAAATTAGAACAAACACAGTAAATTTTCTGTTTTCCATATCGTCGATCCATATCCCAACGGCAAGAAGTAGCCATCTGGCCCTTCTATGCCGGCTCTCCTGACATCAATAATAGTGAAGAACCATCCACCTCAATATGACAACTCAATTATCTTCCATCAAAATTGCTCGGGCTAGTACCTCGGTACTGTGCACTTGAGAACCAAAACAACGGCAAAGCAAAACGGGGAGCATAGGCTACATGTGTCAAGAAATCATGTACACATGTTACCAATAATTCTAGGGTCGTGCATTTGGAGTTCACTATCGAGGAATGGGTCTGAACGGCCCTGCCCCAGTAAGGTCCACGTGATCAAAAAAATTTTACAAACAATTCTCGATCATTAACCTCTGAAGAATGAGACAGCCAGGCAAGCATAGTGCAATAGTAAACACAGATGGTTTCCGATTCTGATAATTTCTTCTCAACTTCTTTCACCAAGCTGCAATTCCTTTTGTACCTCGAAACAAGATACCCCTAGGCCTCCAAACATGCTCCTCCACCAAATCCCTTTAGTGTGAAAGGAGAATTACTGCTCAGATCAATAATTTTTGTCAATAACTTTCACCCTTTAAAGCGACAAAAAGTGCTGCAAGTATACCATATTATAAAGGCACTTTTTCTATAAAATAATTGTATTTCACTTTCACAATAAATGCATGAAAAAATAATTTTAGAGGGACATGAACTGTTATTAAATACGAAGAAAGAATACTAGCCAGTGCCCATACCCAAGTCCATGACTACTAGTGCTCAATGGTTGAATTTAAATTCATGTGATCAGCTACCTCGCATAATTCCTGGCCCATATTTACTGGATTTGAGAAGTCCTTCAAGCATAGAAATAAAAATGACTTTTAAAAAAATGAAATATAGAAGTCATAATGACTAAGCATATGATTAAGAGTGTGAAGGGGATGCAGTCTATGTACGCAGGACAAGACGTATCAAAAAGTTACACCCAATAAGTAAATAAGAAAAAATATAGAAAGAAAATAAAAGAGAAATTGTAGCTCAGATTCTAAAAGTCTACAAAAGGGCCGGAAAGACCAAAAGACAGATGCACCAAATCCCAATGAAGTAGCAAATGGTCCACTGTTTCACCACTTTTCTTACACATATAGAACCAACTCAAAAAGAGAATATTTGCCATCTCAATTATGTAGATTATTCATTGCAATAGACATACTAAAGGCACCATCCAAGTAACAATGATAACAATAAAATATTGCAAAAGACAATAACAACGCATATGAAACTGACGTTAATTGTACCTCTAACTAGTGGAAAAATTCTGAAGCCAAGATCGATAATAAATATCTATTTAGTAACTTCCTAGAATTATTGCAAAGTGATAACTAAATGGAAGCAGCTGTAGAAAGGTAAATAAATCCTAAAGGCACCAATCATAAAAATTAAAATCCACAGGTCGGTTGAAACAAATCCTACCAGATGGATGAGAAAGTATTACAATGAAAAAAAAGGATAAATTCCAAATCCTCAAAGAAGTGTAAGCGCTTGTGTAGTACTGCATAAACATATATACGGGATCACCATTAGCCTCTTTTGAAAGTTTCCTCTTACTTAACAATTTAATAAAATTGAAGGGGGGATACTGCACGTAAGTGGTAAACAGTGGCAAAACAGTTGTATTTTAGGGGCAGAATTGTCCTTTCACATTTTTAAGGACAATTCTGCCCCTTAAATACAACTAACTGGATCCCCTCCAGTTCATTTGAACTGGAGAGGATCCAAATGCGTCAAATTAGGGGGGAGTTGACTTTGAGACTTAATTTTGACCTCAATACTTAATAGTGTGTTTGTATCTACACGAGCATTTGAGCAAGAACAGAAATAAAACTAAAAACATTACGTAATTTACAAATAGAAAAGCAAGAAAATTACCTCTTCACCTTAAATCTGACCTTCTCTTCTTACTCTACCTCAATACATCCTGCCGGTGCACTCTATAGAACCACAAAAGCAACTCTTCTTTTTAATATTGCCATTTGAATCACGAACCTGATCTATCATGTAATTGTAATGGTAAGTCAGCTCTTGCAACGGAGGAATGTTTTCAGCGGCAAAGAGCATTATGTGAGGAATCCTATTGTCCTCATGATCGTATAGGACATTTTGTGCATACAAATTGGGAGAACAACTGTGGTTGATGAATCTCCCCACATTGCCATACTGCGCTGCATCAATGGTGAAGCCACCATCCTCCACAACTTCACAGGAAGTTGCCTGCACATCAGGCATAAGGGATGAGAGTCCATCCCAAAGAGAACTGTCATTGTAGTTATTCCCAATATCAAACAAATACTCATCATTGCCGGTTCTTCGTTCAGCCTCCTTATCTTCAAGGAGCTCTCCGATATACTCACAAATAAAACTTCCTGAAGGAATCGAATTAAGGGATCTCACACCCCATCCCCTTGATTTGGTTTTAAAAATTTCAAGCTGAAATTTGATACCTTGCTGGCTGACTCTATTATGGCATGTAGAAGGGCACTTGCAAGAAGGACCACACTCATAGACGAGGGGCTTTGCTTCAACTATAGCCCCATTATAGTTAAATGGGATTTCTCCTCCATTCTTGACAGCACAGGAACATTTCTCAGAATCCGAGCATCCATTAATACAGTCACAGCCCTTAGGAGAGACAGGGCGGCACCAATGAGGATATATCATGCTAGTAATGTATTTAAATGGTGCAGGTTTCTCATCATCTATGGTGTTCACAACACAAATGGGAGTTGACTCTATCCCTTGTGAGATATCATCCACGCAGAGACCCTCCCTAATTTTGAATTTCTTGGACTTTTTGACTTCTTTCCAAGCGAGCTCTGGTTGACCTGGAATTCTGTCCAACTGAAACTTGAAAACTAGTTTACCATGTGGCCCCAAATCCTGCCAATATTTCTCCACCAGATATAGCCCATCATAGATATATGTTTTTCCATTTGAAGACTCAGAGCCACGGATCACCCTAACAGGATTCCTTTTATGCATGCTATTCTTCAAAGCAAGGTTTCCCCGTTCAAGTTTCTGATCTTCAGGTTCTTTATCAGTATTCATCACATTTCCTCCCTGGCCCATATATGTCAAGGAATCTGAATTATCCCAATCATCATCATAGCCCCCAGATGACACAACACTAATTGCAAGGATCTCCCCACCATGCTTCATAAAATCTATTCCAGCCATACTCGGGCGATGAAGGCCAATAATATTAAGCTCAATCCTGTAATGAAACTCATCACCAACTTCAACACCTGGGACAGATCCCAAGATTTTTTCGCCATTGTTAACAAATTTATTTTTATCCTTAAGAATCTTTGATGCTTTTTGATCAACCCTTCTATTACCTTTTTCTCGTTCCTTTGGCTTTGCTTCTTCTTCCTGCAAAAGCTTCCTACAGACAGCTTGGAACAGACGCAGTGTCTCCCTCACTTTGTTTCGAGTAATTGCATCACTGTTGTGACTTTGACCACTTATTCCAATGGGTGGAAGGTTTACACCAAAACTACGTGGTCCTGGAGCCATATGAAAGTCTAAATATTCATCATCATTCTTAGGAGAATCCTCCTTAGGAGAATCCTCCTTATCCCTAACAACAATTTGACCCATACCTTGATTAGCGGTGTTTCTTGAAACAGATGAGTTCTTTTTCTTAGACTTTACTCCAGAAACTTTCGCTTCATCCTTTGTCCTGACAGCAGATTTATGTTTCCCAGGCTGTAGAAAACTATATTTCTTTCCTTTACCTTCATTTGCAATGCCAGTTGGGTATGGTTTATAGGCCCCTTTCCCATTCCTCCAAGGACAATTTGGAGCAGCCATCAGACCTAGCACTACGACCCTGTCCAACACAGGCTCCTGGTCCACCTTCATCTCAAAAGACCTTTCATATCCATTTTGCTTCCTGATTTTTTTAGTAGCACGCCCATCAGATTCAGCTCCAACTCTGTCCCCAATTTTCACAGAAACATTCCCCTGAAATTTTCTCTTCTGTGCATCTGTATTTTGAACATCCTCTCCCATTCGCTTCAAGTCAGTTTTTTCAGTCTCTTCAAATGGCGGCTTGTCACCCATATCAGAATTACCTTGACCCAAACTCTTGTTCTTCAGAGAAGCAAGCACTTTCACAGTCTCTACCTTACTGAGATGTGGGGCGTTCCTTCCAAACAAGGGAGGGAAGTCTCTGATGGCTGAAACTTTTCTTCGTGGAGGATACTTTTTGGCCATAGTCTTCCTCAAACCATTGTCATTGGGACCACCAGATGGTGACCAGCATTTAGAACCACTAGGCAAAAACATCTCTTTCTTTGAAGCAGAAGCACCCACCAAATGTAAATCCTTTGACAAATCACAGGCTGTGTCTTCTAAACCCTTTACAGGTTCACTCAACCCTGCATTGTTCAAAGCTTCCAAAGCTAGTGACTGCATTTTTACAGGTTCAGCATTCACAGATTCAAGTCCATTCACCTCATCAGATGAAACGACTACTTTTTCTTCTTTTGATGTCAAAACATTTTTTTGCTCAGGCATCTCTGTAGACTGGATTTGTGGAGCAAATGGTCCACATACTAGTGGAAAGTCACAAACAGTAGACACTTTGTGCTCTAAACCCTTTACTGGTTCACTCAACCCGGCATTGTTCAAAGCTTCCAAAGTTGGTGACTGAATTTTTACAGCATTAACATATTCAAGTCTATTCACCTCATCAGATGACACAACCACTTTTTCTTCATTTGATGTCAAAATATTTTTTTTTTGCTCAAGCATCTCTGTAGACTGGATTCGTGGAGCAAATGGTCCACATACTGGTGGAAAGTCACGAACATCAGAAACTTTGTGCTCTAAACCCTTTACAGGTTCACTCAACCCTGCATTGTTCAAAGCATCCAAAGGTGGTGACTGCATTTTTACAGGTTCAACATTCACAGATTCAAGTCCATTCACTTCATCAGATGAAATGACCACTTTTTCTTCCTTTGAGGTCAAAACATTTTTTTTTTGCTCAAGCATCTCTGTAGACTGGATTTGTGGAGCAAATGGTCTACATACTGGTGGAAAGTCACAACCAGCAGAAACTTTGTGCTCTAAACCCTTTACTGGTTCACTCAACTCTGCATTGTTCAAAGCTTTCAGTTTAGCATTCACAGATTCAAGTCCATTCACCTCATCAGATGTCAAAACAGTTTTTTGCTCAAGCATCTCTGTAGACTGGATTTGTGGAGTAAATGGTCCACATCCTAGTGGAAAGTCACAAACAGCAGAAACATTGTGCTCTAAACCCTTTACTGGTTCACTCAACCCTGAATTGTTCAAAGCTTCCAAAGCTGGTGACTTCATTTTTACAGGTTCAGCATTCACAGATTCAAGTCCATTCACCTCCTGATCAGATGAAATGACCACTCTTTCTTCCTCTGATGTCAAGAGATTTTTTCGCTCAAGCATCTCTGTAGACTGGATTCGTGGAGGAATTGGTGGAAAGTCACGAACTGCGGAGACTTTGCGCCTCTTATACTTTGGTGCACTAGTATGAAAAGAACAATCACCATTTTCCATTGCCGATTTTCCCAATCTTCCTTCAGAATGACTACCGTTTACTGATGTAACTGTTCTAAGAGACTCTGAATGCAGCATATTCTCCATAACCCCCATTCAAACTCCCAAAACAAATCAAAACAGCACTCTAAAGCAATCCAGAAACCAAATAAGTATTAGTAAACCACACTAATTCCAAAGATTAAACAACAAATGAATATAACATTTTGCTTGTGGACAAGACAAACAGAAAACAAAGGAGAACTCGAACTCTTAGATTTTGGTTTCTCAGGTCAAACCAAAACACTAAACACACAGGAATGAACAAAGAAAAGAAACCCCCATCCAGAACATATATAACACTGCTTATAAAATTAAACCAAAGTTCCACCAGCAAAATAACCCTTCCCTTCTAGTGACTTACCAAACCACAGAGAAAATTAAAACGAAAATAACATTCAGGATTTCATGGAAAACGCTGTGTCCGGTCCCCAGATCTAAAAAAGAAAAAATCTACCAACATTCAGAAACTTAATTATCCTCCTTCCCAACAATTTCCAAATAACTAAAACGTATATGAAAGATACACCTTTATGTATTCAACCAACACAAGGTGAGGAAATTGATGCTCGGAGCATATATTAAAAAAAGAAAACGGTCTTAAGAAAAGAACCTAGCCATCCTTTCGATTTCAGGAACACGATTAACAAACCTTTCAATAACGCGAAATAGCATATTATTTGCGATATCTACGATCCACTAATCTATTGGGTCGCAAACAATAAACAATCTAGTACTCATTTCTAACAGTCCCTTCATTTTCCTCTAATGTCTGAGCAACCAAACAGAATTTTAAAAACCGTACACCCGATTTTCGGCATATTAGGATAAAAATAAATAAATAACGGAAATTAATCCTCAAATTCGCATCAAATTTGAAGTAAAATTATTGTTCAAAATTAAAAAATATATATATATATATAAAATTAAATTAAATTAAAAAAAATGCAATAAAAGCTTCTAAGAGGTTAGTGTCCCACAGAGAAAGAAATTTGCATACCAATCGGGAAAATCAAGCAGAGGAGAGAAGACGAACCATGGACATATAGTTGACCAGTGATTTTCAGAGGAATCAACGGCTCGTAATGGTTGGAACCCGATGGATAATGTTGGAGATTTAAACTGCAATCCAAGTGATCGCATGAACCGAGCAAAATTAGGTTTTCTTTTACCACAGGAAGGGAAGGCAAGGAGCCGTGAACCGAGCGAAATTAGCAGAGTGAGATTTACATAGTGATACATGCCAATGGTAAGATCATTGCTCTCTATGTGCTGTTTATGCAAAACGACGCCGTTAAGGTGATGCAAGGAATATGGTTCTAGGTTCTAATAAGTTCCAACTTCTAATTACAGTCTCCTATACGCAATCAAACAGGTATGAACTATGAAGTACTGGAAACGGATCCTCTCCGCCTATCCTTTAATAGTGGATGGCAGAATTATCAAATAAAATGTAAAAAGGCAATTCTACCCTTCACTTATAAAGGATCGACTCCTCTTCGGCTGCTGAATTATCAAATAAAATGTAAAAAAGGCAATTCTACCCTTCACTTATAAAAGACCAACTCTTCTCCGGTTTAAACCAACGGAGAGGATCAAATCCGTGCAGTACCCCTACATTCCAATTCATTAAAAATTTTAACATGTTTTAAATTAAAGGGATAACTTCATAAAAATGTATCGAAATATATGTCATTTTGAAATAAGGGTACTGAACTAGCAAATGTCTCAAATTTGGGTATCCAAGTTTCCAAACGTTTCACTTAAGGGTACTCCGTTAAGATTTGTTGTTAAATCCTGTAAAAATTCTCAAAATATTACTCTATTTTTTTTTAAAAAAAAAATAAAAAAAAATTTTCAAAGATTTAGGCATAGGTATTTTTACAAATTCTGTTAAATTCTGACTTATATCTAGATCCTAACATTTTTTTTCCTAAAAAAATTATGGGTATTTTAGGTATTCCGTCATAATTTAACAGCAAATTCTAACGGAATACATTTAAGTGAGACGTTTGGAAACTTTGATACCTCTGTTTGAAACGTTTGTTAGTTCAGTACCCTTATCTTAAAATGACGTATAATTCGATACCATTTTGTGAACTTCTTCCTTACATTTTTTTTTTTATATTGGTATTTATTATTTTAAAAATGTAATAAATATTGTATTAATAAAAATGATAAACCTTTTGTGAAGTTCTTCCTTGCTTTTTTTTTTTTATATTGGTATTTATTATTTTAAAAATATAATAAATATTGTATTAATAAAAATGATAAATAATGATGCGGTGAAATTTCAACTATTTAATTTGAAATAAATGGTAAGCACTTAAAGAAATTATACATGATATAATATCTTGAGAATTGTTGAAGATTGTGATGGCCGAAAAGGTTGGTATGTTTGTTAATATATTTTTAAAGTGCTTTTCTTTTCCTTTCTTTTTTTTTTCTTTTTTTTTTTCTTGAAAAAAGTGTTTTTTGTGTGGTATAAAAGTGAAAAAAAACTATTTTTTTTATTTGGTTGTTTGTTGATATCTTTATTTTGATAAAAACAAAAGATGGAAAACAAAGGTTTTAACAAACATAAAATGTACTATTTCTTTCAATATCAATGCCCCTTATGGAGGAGTAATTCTACAATTTTAAGTGTCTATCAAGTATTCATAAAAAATTATGTTATTTTTAAAATTATTATTGGGTATGTGATTGATCAAATGATGATTTTGATTAAATTGTGGTTTTAAAAGCCACCTTCTTTTTTTATGGACACTTAATGTACATGTAAAATTACTCGTTATGGAGATAAATATATATATATATATATATATATATATATATATATATATATATATATATATATATATATATATATATATATATATATATATATATATATATATATATTACGAGACTCCCTCTTTAAAATCTTGTTTCTTCATTTTCTTTATTGACTAATGTTACCCTTTATATTTATTTAACATTAATTGATATAACGTGTTTTAAGTGACTTTCTATGTCAATCACTTAAAACACGACAAAAATTAGCTATAGACTGATTTGTAGCCAATTCTTACAAATCAATCTAATAAAGTGACACGTGTTATTAAAACATGTGTGAAACACATGCTTTCTTATTAATGATATTAAAAAAATATATACTTCTCACATATAATAAGACACATGTTACTTAACCATAATAGATCACCATAGCTCTACAACATGAAGTGTCTCTTGTCCAAACTACATATCTTAAGAGTCCGCTTAAGTTTGAGATTTAAAAAAGTGCAATTTAGAAAAAATAATTTTTAAAAATGCAGTTAAGCGTTTGGCAAAATTGCAGTATAGCTTTTAAAATAACAAATTAGCCTTTAAAAATTATGTATTTTTAAAAAAGCATCATCTTACCTGCGATTTGAAAAGACAGATTTTTTACATTTTCAAAGAGCAATTTTTAAAAACGCAATTTCCAAACGATTTATATTCTGCGATTTAGTTTAAAATTGCATTTATTGTCTACGAAATCGCAATGTCAAACGCACCATAATATGTGGCAATGTACACTACTACCATATACAAAAGGCCCGTAAAAAAATAATTCCCTTACAATCTCTCGCACAACCCCCTCCCACATCGTCATCCAATAGCAAAAGGCACATATGTCATCCAAATAGACCTGATCAGGATAACGCTACACTCGACTGGATCTAAAACTGTACAAGCCAAAAGGAAACCCCAAGGGTCGAGCCGACCTCCTACTCTGTAAAACAAAGCTTTGCTGGTGAAATTGTATGTCCACGCTCAATAAACAAAGCCTCCATGTATAAAAAAACTCTCCTTGTTAAACAGAAAACATTATTGTCCTAAGTTATCAAGAGTATAATACAACAACAATCTGAATTTCTCTATTCTTTGAAATGTAATTAGAGAGGGTTTTCATCTTTAAAATTGAAAACTAGCATGATGGAATTACTGCTTTGCTTAAAGAATGCTGAAAACTAAACTGACACATATTAGTTGTTCTGAAATGCTTTGCATAATAACTGCTGAAGACGTTCTTGAAATGCTGCACATAATAAATTAATATTGAACTTTCTAGGTTCTGGCATTGATTAAAATGCTGAAAATGTTTCTAACTCAAAATGCTCTTGTTTTGCAACCATAACTATGTTGACGCCATGAGTCACACTAAACTTTACGGGAAAGACATCCTTACTTGCCCTCAACTATGCTGACGTCTAGGGTGGCACCTGATTGTGATTATCTTAACGTCATGGTAATACTAAACTAACTAAGAATAACATACTTGCACAATGCCACCTATGCTAACGTCAAGGGCCACACTTGACCACTACTATATTGGTGCCGTGGTAATACTGAACTAATTGGGAAACACATACTTGCACAACCCTAACTATGCTGACGTCTAGGGCGGCACCCAACCATGACTTTGTTGATGTCGTGGGAATACTGTACTGATTTGGAAACACATCCTTGCCCAACCTTAATTATGTTGATGCGAAAGGTAGCATACAACCATGACTATGTTGATGCTATGGGTGGCACGCGAGCCTCGTTATGCTGACATCATAAGTGACGCATGCAAGGACAGAACCCCTATCTTTTTGTGGCTACTCTATTCATTGACTTGCTACTAGACTTGCATGCTACTAATTCTTTTCATAAAACACTTTCTAAAGCTTTTTACAAAATCTTTAAAATCTTTACTTGATTAACAAAACTAAACTGGAGAGACACTTTCTTGCATGATCTATGACTATGCTAACGTTATCGTGGGCGCAAAAGCCTCACTGTGCTGACGTTAGTGGCGATTGACGCCATCCATGACTATGATGGCATCATGGGTGGCACATCAAAGGAAGGGAACCCTATTTTGTCTAGTCTCTTTCTTAAGAACTTTATGGAATATTGATTTTTCCTTAAAAACATGATATTAAAACCAAAAACATTTTTCTTTCTTTTATACGGCTAAAATCTTCTTTAAAAAAAAAAAAAAAAAACCCAATACACTAAAAGTGTGTTTGACATTACGATTTTCACATAATAAAAGCATGATTTTTAAACCAAATTGTAGAAAATATAAGGTTTAGAAGTATGTTTTTTTCTAAAAATTGTGATTTAAAAAATGTAAAAAAATATGCATTTTCAAATCGTATACAATATGTGCATTTTTTAAAACACATGACCTTAAAAAGGCTAAACATTAGTTTTAGCTAAAACTTAACTGCAATTTTTAAAAAATTACATTTAAAAATTTTTATTTTCAAATCGTAAATAGAAAAATACTTAACTAACGTGATTTGAAAATTTTTATTTTTGAACTTATTTGTCATTGGTTAAACAACGTCACTAGGCGTGAACAAATTTGGTCATAAGTCACAATATTAATTTCGCAATATATTAATTTCCAAAACCGAAATATACAATTCGTGTTCATCACGCGCTTCTCTCTCTCTCTCTCTCTCTGTCTCTCTCATTCTCATTTCAGGCATTTCTGCACTTGCGCTCTCTGTCTCAGCTTCAGACTCACGGGTTCTCTCTCCCCCCCTCTCTGCAATTACTTGATCTTTCCCATTTATTTGCCGAGAAACATATACGAAAGGAAGAGGAAACTTAGGGCTATACATATACGAAAGGAAGAGGAAACTTAGGGCTCGATTTTCACTTTCTTTTTCTCTCTCTCTCTCTCTCTGCAACCAAACAGATTTTTACGCTCTAATAAATCTCTGCTTTGACGACTTGTTCGATTCAAATATCTGATTTCTAGGTCCTCGTAGGATCTCCGCTGTCAACTTGAGTTCGCTTTTCTTCAGATTCACCAAGGTGGTGCTATTATATCCAGATCTTATGAATTCAAAGTTTCGAAACTAAACCCTAGATCGAGTTTTTTTCTTTCAATTTGATATCTCTATTTGGTGTTTTCCTTCGTTGAGTCTAATTTTTCTTGTTTGTGGTGCAGTGGAGGCGAGGCATTTCTGAGTCGTTGAAGATATGGTTTCCTTTGAGATGAATGACCGCAAGAGTGAGTGAAAATTGATATGATTCCGTTTCTTTGTCACTTTTTGACAATAGCATTGCTATTTTAATTGCGTTCGATTTTTTTTTTAATGTGGAAATGACCTGTACTGCTGTTTCTTTCATTCCTGCCTCTGTTTATCAGTAGGCAATAATAGGTTTGGATTAAGATTATTAGAACATTCGAGAAGGGGTAGCTTAAAACTTTGATTAAGAAGGTTTATTATACTACTGTACCTACCTTTCTTAAGTTTTATTTTCAGTATTGAGTTGGTGCTAGTATGAAACAGATGCTCAGGATCGTTTCTCTATTGTTATGACCTTTGACAACTGGCTTTATGATGTTTTTCATTATTGATAAATATGTACATGGTGCATCGACTAAAATATGACATTCTATCTTGAGTTTTAAGCAGTAGCTACAACTTCGTTGACCTCTTTTGATGTGGTTTTCTTCATGTCATTTAGACACTTTAAAGGTAAACACAACTCACACGTGCACAGGATTGAACTCGTGACCTTTCCATCCACTCCTTGCTTACGGGTTAAGAAGTTGCCATGTTTTACAGAGACCATTGGCAACAATTATTGGTGTTTCTTGAACCTGTGACCTTCTATCTGACCCTTGCTTATGGAGCTAGAAGATGACAGTTAGTCTAGAGACAATTGGCGGTAATTATTGGTCTGTCTTTAAGTGGCAGACCTTGTTGCATTCTAGGCACAGAGAATAATGTGCAAATACTTTGAGGAGTTTAGGTCTTTTCAGACAGAAATTGGTTTAGTGTTTTATAATGTCCGGATGTGCTTGACTAAATGTGAGTCACATGTGAGTTTCTATGTTTCTGCCTAGAGGCCCCAGACTAAGATTAGAATGATGATGAATTGTAGTAGGAGTCAAGTTACTTGATTTTGATTATGGTTGCCAAGACATCTAACTTTCCTACACTGCTAGACCTTTCATATAATTGGGTACTAAGAGACAAAGGAATGGAATCTGATTTGATATAGGGTAACATTACTATGGGAACTTATTAGAAGTGCTTGGAGCCGAGAAAAATTGCTTGGATTTATGTGATTCTAGCTCAGACATATAATATACATGAATGTATCCTTGAAACTTGCGTCATATTGAGTTTTGTGTGTTGCTGCTTCATGTTGATGCTATTTCGATGTAATTTTGGGACTTCTATCTGAATTATATATATTGGTACTGGTATTTTCCTTTTCAATTTATTGAAATCGGTTCACCCCTGATACTTGGCAATTGTGAATTGGAAACAGAGATTGGACTAGGATTGACAGGATTTGGCATATTTTTCTCATTCCTGGGGATCATCTTCTTTTTTGACAAGGGATTACTTGCCATGGGAAATGTAAGTGCCTTATTCTTGGTTTTTGCTTGCTCAGGTTCCTTTTTTTTTTTTTTTTTAATCTTTAAATATCGCATATGCTTGTTGTTGAGATGATACATGTTTAACACTTACTTACTTTTGTGTGTACTTAATCAGATACTCTTCTTCTCAGGGGTGACTCTGACCATTGGACTGAAGTCTTCCATGCAGTTCTTCATGAAACGCCAAAATTTCAAGGTTTAACCTATTTACTCTCTCTCTCTCTCTCTCTCTCTCTCACACACACACACACACACACACACACACACACACACAGATGCACTCACATGCAGACACAGACATATGCAGTGTTTCGTGCATTGCTTCATGTCTTTTCACCAGTTCTGTTTTTTCTTTTTCTGATTGTACAGGGAACAATTTCTTTTGGTGTTGGCTTCTTCTTTGTTGTCATAGGATGGCCTATTTTGGGCATGATTTTGGAGGCATATGGATTCATTGTACTCTTCAGGTCTGTAGGATTCTTACATTCATGATTGTTGCAGTGATCTTTGTAATTACACATTTTAATTGTTACTGGAACATATTTTGCAGTGGGTTCTGGCCAACACTTGCGGTTTTTCTGCAAAAGATACCTATTCTCGGTTGGTTGTTCCAACAGCCATATATCAGATCGGTATGTTTATTTTGGAACTTAAAGTTTCATTTTATTGCTATTTGTCTCAAATGTTAAACTGTAAGAATTTGTTCATGGATTGTTTGCTAGATTTTAGTACTTGTGAAAGCTCATATAGGCAAGAAGGAAATAAATAGTCTCATAGAAGCCTATTTAGACATTAGAAAGACTTTGGAGTAACTCTAGTCATTTTGGATGTTCATAATAGTATTTAGGAGTAAAGTAGTAGCAAGTTACCAGATATTAGCAAATTATTTAAATTACCAACAGGTAAGTTCTACGTAAGCACTCGTTTGCTGGGTTTATTATTTCAAGAGCTAGTTTAATACTTTTATTATAATGATTGAATTGCTATTTATTTGGTTTTTGTGGTCCTTTAAAGTGGTTGGGTTCAATATCCCTAGTTACTTGTGAAGAGTTGGTGTTTAGTGGCCATGAAGTGTGTGGGTCAGTGTTGTAAAAGGATCCGGGATGCAAGTCTAATTGTGTTGATGGATTGAAAATGAGTAACAGAACATAATAAATACTACTGAAAACCAATCATTTTCTCTTAGCCTTTTTCTTTTTTTGATAAGTAAATTTTTTTTTTATTGAAAGCGTAAGGCGTCCCTTAAGTACACTGAAAGTATACACAAGGAAATGCCTAAAAAGGCAAAGAAAAACGAACAAGAAAATTAGAAAAGCTAATCGACAAGGGTGACAAAAAGGCCACCATCCATAGATACAACATATTAAGGAACGAGGCTACAATATCCTCTAAGGAATTCTCCAAGTCTTTGAAACACCTAAAATTTTTCTCCTTCCAAACATACCAAATGATGCAAATTGGCACCATTTTCTAAATCGCAGCACTCTTTGGCCTTCCAGCCTTCCACCAACATGCAAATAAGTCGATAACTCTTCTAGCTTTACTAACTAGGCTGGTGGTATTCTGTTGTTTACATATGCATCCTTGCTTTACTAACTGGGCTGCAGATTGTAATTAGAAAAGAAGATAGTAAAGGTTCTTATGGATTGCGAAAAACACTGCTTTCTTTTAATCATCAAATATAAAAGTTTCAGCCACATTGGAGTGGTTTTTTCTTGCTCAGATGGACTGTTTTTATATGCTCCTCATGGATACTATCTATATATACATGTTTTCAAGCTGTGGTAAGAATGGAAACAATAATTTGTTTTGCCTTTATTTTTTTCCCTACCTATAATTAAGTCAAGCCTGTTGTCCATTTCTAATTCATTTTATCTTGATCCAATAAACCTTCCCTTGCCTCTCCCCTTCTTCCACTAAAACATATCGTATTGTTGTTGCAAGCATAGTGGATTTTATTGAACCAGTGTCATAAAAAAAAATCACTATTTTTATTACTTGGATTCATGATTATCCTATGGGAGCAATTTCTTTTTTATAAGGGAGGTAGATCAGAAACAAACAAGTGGAAAGTTACCATCCAGGATGCATGAAATAATGATCAATGATTGATCTATTACAATAGAAGCTTTGGGGAACAGAAGTTTTTAGTGGTTTGGATAGGCGTAGAGAATATCTTTGTTCCTTAATCATGTATTGCTGGGCCTTGCTTCAACATCAAGGAGCTCCAAATCATCGAGATTGGAGACAAGCAATCAGATGACTCCCTGTGTCAGGCTATGTCCAGGGGACATTTGTGGATTCATACTAGAAAAGAGTTATATTGTTGTATAAGCAAGGAAAGTTTAACAGTAATGGACACAATTGGAAGGCATTAGGTTTGGATTCCAACAAGTATTGGGTTTATGGTGTATTTGGAGGGAATGAATAATAGGAGTTTTGAAGATCACAAGAGGACGATGAAGGAGCTTAAGTATTTTTACTTCAATACTCTTTATTTGTGGACAGCTGCTTATATTTCTTCTTTGGTCCTAAGTTTTCATGATTTTTTTGTTCTTTTTTCTTCTTCTAGTTAGCTGTTTTTTCTTGTATACTTTTTGTGTATTTAGGGGAGCCTTACACTTTTAATGATATCTTGATTACTTAAAAAAAAAAAAAAAAACTATTGGGGTTTTTTTTTTAGTTCTTACTGGTTTGGAATTTTTAGTTCTTTGTGATTTTAGGCCATAACCTTTTCTTTTGTCTTTTTTATTGGTATTATTATTATTTTTCCTTATCTTCTGTGTATCTCTTGTATACTTATTGTGTATTAGGGTTACACCCCTTTGTTTTTCAATGAAGTTTTATTACTTGATAAGAAAATTTTAAAGCAAGAAAGAAGAGAGAATTTTAAGGTATACTTCTCTTGTATACTTCTTGTATATTAGGGGGGTTACCCCTTTGTTAAATTAGCCATCTTACGCTAAAAGGTCAGGAAAGAAGATCATTTAAGGTGTTTTACTGCATACCAGACCAATGGAGTTAAGCTAGGCAGGTTACTTGGGTAAGGTGCCAGGTCCTGTGAGTGATGGGCCTGGCATTTCTAATGATTTGTTTGGGATGCTTTCAGGATAGGGGTTTCAGAAGGGTTTCCACATACATTGTAGACAATTACGTTAATTTTGTTTTACAAATATTTGTACAGATGGAAACCTAAGCAGCCCCTGTGCCTTCTGCCCCTGTTTTAACAGGATTACAGAAACCTTACAGAAAATAGGAAAAAGAGAAAGAAACAGACCAAAATCACGAAGGTGGGAGTCCTTGGGATCTGTGATGTGATGTAGCGTTTAATAGGGCTGGAGGAGGTTTCGTTCAAATTATTTCCTAGCCCATTCTGGGTTTAGAGCAAGCTTGGCTTTAGTTTAGCCAAGGATGGGCCCAGTGACGCCTGCTATTAAACTAGCCAGTCTATGCGACAAAGGATGGAGAAATATAAGGTAAAAGGAACAGGCGTACATGGGACCTTCGTCAATATATTTGAAGAGATGATAGTGTGTGCTTAGAATTAAGAGATGTAGTGGGGACAGGAATTTTAACATCGTGGATCAGAGCCATCAGCAGCATATTTAAGGAATTTTAACTTGAGATAGAAGCTCCATAGAATCTCATATGCTCTTAAGGTTCACAGCTCTGGGTATCATCCATGCATATAGTAAAGTTCTTGTCATCTACATTATTCATTTACTTGGTTATTAGTGTGTTTTAGCACTTCTTTTTGGGGGAGCGGGAGTTGCTTTTGCGTGGGAGTTCATTGACACAACACTGACTATGGAGACACACAACCCTTAGGACCCTCGAAAATGGCGGAAAATCATTGGAGAATTGCCGCATTCAATGCCCACACACAAAATGGTGGTATATGAATTCCATTTAAGCTATGCATGTACTCTAATAGGTGGAAAAGAATTACTAAAGTTCACGTGGCTCAAATCTCTCCACTGTTCACTTTTGCAGGTTGAACCAAATTTTAATATCCAAGTGTATTTTGAACTAAATACATATATTTTTTTCTTCATGCAGTTCTTTGACAGGTATCGGGGCAGACGGGTGCCCGTATGAGGCAGAAAAAGATATTTGAGGAAAGCTGCAGACGGACGCAGTTGCAAGTTCTTGTAAGATACAGTCAGAACGTGACCAATTGTGTTTTTTTTTTGTTCATTCAGTTGATTTGGTGGCTGTAGAAAAGATCAGAAAACAGTTACTCATTTGATGATGAGCTTTATCTTTTACCAAAAGAAAGAAAATAAATATTTTGAGCTCTTATCTGTAGTATTCCATTGTTGTCGGTCCACTGCCGTTACTGAGTTGGAAGTTCTTTCTTGGACTTGGCCACCCTGGGGTGCATGTCCCACCTTTCAAATTGCCATTCATTTTGTAGTCAGCTTTCAAATCATTATATATGATGAAAAATGTAAAGCACGATGGGTAACTTTCACTTTATTTATTTATTCCTTTTTGCCAAATCTTTATAGGAAATGACGACGACGACTCAAAAAAAAAAAAAAAAAAAAAAAAAAAAAAAAAAAATAAAAATAAAAAAAAAAGGGCACGACTAGATGACATCAGGCAATCTGGCAATATATGTAGTCTTGTGGATATGCAATGTCCTGACCAAAAGGAGCACGTGATTTTAGGCAGTTTGATAACGAAAATATTCTGTTGGATTGCAACTTGTTTTGGACAGTGTAGTGCTGAAAATTTACAATTGAAGGGAAAGATGATGAAAAATTAACTGATAGTCCCAGAAGGCCATTGCGCATGTATGTAGGATGATTGTATCGAAATTCTAAAATTTTCTTAATTTTTGGATATCATATGCAGTCATTTATATGTCGGGGAGAACAAAGAGAAGTTTGTTTCTTCAAAAGCCATGGGAAACCAAAGTGAAAGGCCCAATGTGTATGTCATGGTCTTTTACATGAAGGTTCCAAACTTTTTGCCCTAAGTTGGAAGAGATATGCGGTGACTCGCACTATAGATAGAAACAGTTTCTTTCTAGCGCACACAAGCAGGATGACTGATGCTTCGGCTTTTACCCTTTTGTTTTGTTTAATGTTACAAATCGTGTCGGTGGCAACAAAACGGTTTGCATTAAATTTACAGCTACCCCAACAGAGCGAAGTATCACCTTCCTTTATTTGGTAGTAATGCCAAGAAAGGATCAAAATTTTCAACACATAAACCAATAATCACTCTTGATGATCTGCTGCTGTAATGAACGCTGACCCAAATCCTCTGCCGACGGCATGGTTGGGCAGCAACAAAGTCTGGCCGGCAGTTGCCTGGTTCCCTTTTCAAAGTGGCCGAGCATTCTCAGTGCTTTTGTTGGCGCTTACAGTGAGAACTTGCCGGTGATCTCTATAGCTGGTGGGCCCAACTCCAGCGATTAGAGGACTAATTGGATGGATAACGGATTAGGTTTTTCAATATCCTCTTAAGCATACAAATTGAAATCCAATTGCTTTGTGGATCAATAAGTAACATGTAAATCGCGTGCAAATGGCTTTTACATTTATGCTCCGTTTGTTTCGACATGAAATGGTTTCAGGGAAGTCATTTTTCTGAAAAATATTTTTCATCTTCGATCGACCAAATTTGTTGGGGAAAAAAAACACAAAAAAAAGCATTAAAATAGGCAGGTTGAAATATTTTCTGCACAAAACCAACCAGTTAAACTAAAGCATAAAAGCTGATATGAAGTAAACCATAACATTAACATGAAAAAAAAAAAAAAAAAAAAAAGTATTAAAATGTCAACATGTGGTTGAGACTTGTGATTTTTTTCTTTTTCCTTTTCTTTTTGTTGATAACCAACATGTCCCAGTGATTCGCATGCATGTGTAGCATTCTTTGCAAGCAAATCGACAACAATTTTTCAGTTGCTGGTTTGGAATATGCCTTATAGATCATTTCTTTGGATTCATCAACCTCCTTGATCTTCTGATTACAGATTTATCATAAACCTTTGGAGCATTTCTTTTTACCATTCCTCCAATTCTTTTCCTAGCGGCATCTGATGAAATAGTCTGATCACTATATTTATGCTTAATGTTCGAATTTGGTGAAAGTCTCTCTTCTTGTTCCATTCTAAAATTCTTCAATCTAGTCATGCTTCTTGTTGAAACACCTATAGTTGTGGTCAGGACATTCATGCCCATCTCAGAGTGATAGCCAGCTTTCTCATGTTCTTCTGTTGTCATATCCCTCGAATTCAAGAAAGTATCCTCGTTGTTGTACTTATGATCAGCCTTAGTCTCCTTCTGATTAACTGGAGTCTCATTTAGTCCGGATTGCATATTTTTCATTGGACTATTCCCCATTGATTTTCCCAATATATCATTGTAAATGCTCTTTGTCAGCAAACAATAATCTGGATCTTCAAAAGTGGATATTAAAAGATCATGTATCCTAGTCACTGGGAGATCATGTAAAGAAAATGGAAAAGTTTTTTCTGCATTGTAACCCAAAGACACGTCGGACTTGTCAGAAGCAGAAATCCTTGTCAGAACGCCTCTACTAGTAGATTTTTCCCCAGAACAACCAACAGCATACTCCTCCCAGTTCCAGGGAAATCCAAGCAGGAAATGATTGCATACCTTTTAACATCAGGAGTTAGAATCTTAACTTCAATCAAAATAACATTTTTTAATTGGAAAGCTTCCATAGTATATATTAATTAAGATAGCAAAAAAAAAAGGGTGGGCTACACTAACACCACATCAATGTCAATCAATGGTTCGCGATGAGGAACAGAAAAATTACCACCCCATTGCTCCCCATGTTAATTACTGTGTCATTTTCAACGGCATGCTTCTGCATTTACTTATACAAAACCTGTGATATGATAGGAACTTTCCGATGGAATGAACGAATAATCGAGGAATGTGAACATGGAATGGATATATGTTGATAATGACTTCCAATTAATGGCTGGAGACAGACCCCAAGTGAATCCAATTAGGATTGGAAACAAATCACAAGACAAAACTCTATTTCTTTTCTTCCTTTTTATTCCTGACTCCCATTCTTTAAATAGATAACATAACATCGTAGGATTGAACCACAGCCCGGAACATTTCCTACTAAGACTCAACCAAGTGGTGATAATATCCACTCAAACTAATCTATTAGAAATAATAGACTCCTGCTAATAATAATAAACAAATTAACCTGACTTGCGTAGACTTGATAAACGTAACTTGATAAACTGACTTATGTGACTGCTAGACTTGAACAAGTAGTCTACCCAACATAGACTTATATGACTCATAGACTTGAACAATGTAGTCTACCCAATATAAAGATAAGATAACATAATTATCTATCTACCCATCTACTAAATGATAAAGATCCACGCATGAGCTGCCACCAGAAATGATGATAAGCATGTGGACTCTGGAAGGGATAATGACCACGTGGATTAGACGCTTCACCCAAGCGAAGTTGATTAGGCTTCTAACTCTAGGGGATCGGTTCCTATCAATTGCCCCTCCTTGAACACGATCCTTGTCCTCAAGGTCGAGTTCTCTCATCTCCGTCCGCCTCTTCAACATTTTCAAGCTCCAACTCGCCGTCTAGATCAGCTTCAATAATGAAAACATGTGGGACTGCACAACGATGCCCCGGCGTGAACCTCTCATTTTAGTTGAAACATAATCCTTGTTCCCTTATTTTCTGCATTTCCTCCCACGAAAGTTTTTTGACAGAGGTTTGAGAACCTGGAGCTTTAGAACTTATTGTCGTAGTGGTATTGGTTTCCCATGATGGGCTCCTTTTTGAGTGGGTCAACTCATCCTCCTGCATTCGTGCGAACTCAATGGTCTCACGGAGTGTGCGAGGCTTGAACTTACGAACATCACTTGAAATATCAGCCTTCAACCCGCCTAAGAACGTCCCGATTAGTGCTTTTTGTGGCCATCTACCCACACGGTTAGCCAGTTTTTCGAACTCCTTGCTCTGAAACTCTCTCAAGGTTCCCTTCTGTTTGACTCGGGATAGCGCTTTGTCGTAGTCTTCGTACTCCGTTGGGCCGAACCTAGCCAGTAATTCCCTCTCCATAATGGGGCCACGTAACCTGCGGGTTTGCAGCTTGGTAAACATTTTTCAGCCATTGCCATCATTGGTTTGCCTCGCTCTCCAAGTAGAATGCCGCCAGTGTGACTTTTTGCTCCTCAGCTGTGGACTGGTACTCAAAGAATTGAGCAACTCGGTCTAACCAAATTATCGGATCTTCTTCATGGAGCTTCGGAAATTCCATCTTCATAGGCCGAAAGTGCTGCCCACTGTCTCGGTTATCACGGTTATGACTGCCCCGTGCAACCGACTTCTCCTCCTTAGTCTCCTTCTCATGAGAACGTGATGACTCGCCTTGGTTCTTTGTGAACCCCTCCTTAATAGAAATTGCAATATTCTCCAACGACTTGTCCACATCTGCAAACCTCTTTGTAGTCTCTTCCACAAGCTTTTGAAAGTCAAGTTCAAGCTTCTCAATTTGGTCCTTTTGGGTCGACATGCTCTGATACCAATTGATAGGTACTTTCCAATGGAATGAACGAATAATGGAGGAATGTGAAAATGGAATGGATATATGTTGATAATGAACTCCAATTAATAGCTGGAGACAGACCCCAAGTGAATCCAATTAGGGTTGGAAACAAACCACAAGACAAAACTCTATTTCTTTTCTTCCTTTTTATTCATGACTCCCATTCTTTAAATATTTATTCATGACTCCCATTCTTTAAATAGATAACATAACATCGTAGGATTGAACCACAGCCCGGAACATTTCCTACTACGACTCAACCAAGTGGTGATAATATCCACTCAAACTAATCTATTAGAAATAATAGACTCCTACTAATAATAATAAACTAACTAACCTGACTTGCGTAGACTTGATAAACTGACTTATGTGACTACTAGATTTGAACAAGTAGTCTACCCAACATAGACTTATATGACTCATAGACTTGAACAATGTAGTATACCCAACAGAAAGATAAGATAACATAATTATCTAACTACCCATCTACTAAATGATAAAGATCTGCGCATGAGCTGCCACCAGAAATGATGATAAGCATGCGGACTCTAGAAGGGATAATGATCACGTGGATTGGATGCTTCACCCAAGCGAAGTTGATTAGGCTTCTAACTCTAAGGGACCAGTTCCTATCATGATACCAGCCCATCACACAACACCAAGTAGTTTTCAAGAAGGCTTAGCTCACTTGAGTCAAGCTCATTCCTCAACCAAATATAACACCCAAAATGTTATCATGCAGCTAATGTAGAAGCGAACTCTATTGGAATTAAATGAGACAACTAAACAAAAAGGAAACACATACTTTTAAGTAATAGAGATATCATTAAAAGCGTAAGGCGCTCCGAGCTACACTGAAAGTATAAATGAGACACGAAAACACATACCTCAGATGGAAAACCATTTTGAAGCGACCGAGACCTATTTATGAAACCAATGATTGTGATGTTGGTGCCATCCGTTGTCTCAAGAGTGGTGGCATCGTGTCTCTTGAAAATTGCAGCAGAGCAAAAAAATCTTACTCCTAGTCTCCTGTGAAGGAACCCACATAATTTAAGAAAAAACAACGGATCATCTATACAACAACCTCAAAGAATGACATTAATTGAGCAACTAAACCTGATTAACCAACATTTATGCCAAGGCACAGCAAAATTCTAAAAAGGGTGCAAAATGTGAGCTTTATTTTTTTCTTCTTGATAAAAGTCCTCATTGTGACTGGAACTTAAACAACAACATAAACAACCTCCAAATACCCTTTTTGGGTTCACCTCATTTCTATTAATTTCTTGATATTTGCTTCAAGAACTATACAAATTTCTCCACGTATCACAAAAGGAAGCAAAACTAAGGCAAAAATAAAAAGGATGTGTAAAGACGGAAAGCCTCTTACTCTAACGAAGCAAACCCTCCTACAGCTAAACCCTTCCCGTCGGGAGCCTTCACCAGCCACCAATCATGCAGTGACACCTGCACAAAAATTATCAAATTTAAGCCAAAAAAAAAAAAAAAAAAGAAAAGAAAGAAAGGAAGAAAGAAGGGTAAAATATGTACAGATTTGTAGAGAGAAGAGGAGACGATTTTGGTGGTGGAGGTTGGGGTAATCGGTTTGGGTAATGCTTTTGGATTGAGAGGCGTTGGAAAGCCCCGGCTTCTTCTCGTCTTCACCATTGGCTTCGATCTCTCAGTGGCAGTGGAAGAGCAAGTATTGTCCCTTCGAGTGAATTAATAAAATATTATTTCCTATGTCACTGACAAGTTAAAAGTGAAAAGTAAAATTGTACTATTGGTATATATAGTTGGCCTAATTACAAATCGTTCTTCCTGATATTAAAATTAATTCAGAGAATTCTATAATTAGTTTAATTTACAAATCGCTCTATATAGTTTAATTCCATTAAAAATTGTGACAGATTCTGTTAGGCACCGTATAATACCAATAAAATAGTGACACGTGTCATTCATAATAAAAAATTATATAAATATATTAAAAATATAAATAAATAAAACTTAAAAAATTATAATTATTTTTTAAAAAATAAAAAAAAAAAAAAAAAAAGGAGTGACTGGTTAGTAACCCCTTTGGGGGTGGCCGCACGCCACCGCTAGAGGTGACCATGGGTGGCGCACGGCCACCCCCAAAGTCATCTAGGGGTGGCTACCCAACCGGCAACCACCCATTTTATCTCTTCAATTTTTTTTTTTAAAAAATTAAGTAATATTTATTTATATTTTTAATATATTTATTTTTTTATTATGATCGACACGTGTCGCTATTTTACTGGTTCTAACGTGGCGCCTAACAGAATTTGTAAAATTTTTAACGAAATTTGACTTTGAGAAGCTATTTATAAATTAAGCCAATTACATAGATCTCTGAATTAATTTTGAGAATAAAGGGAGCGATTTAATTGCCACATGTCTTATATGTACATCAAACTAATCAGCAATTGCCACATTTCTTATATGTTCTATTAATATTATTTAAAAATTTAATATTTATTTAAAAAGAAAACAATTTTTTTTTTTTTTGGTTTTAAAAAAAAAAAACTAGGGTGAGCCACCCCTATTCCTTGCTAGGTCCACCATGTGTGTTTAGTTATTGTTTAGTTATTCATATTAATGTTCCGTTTGTTTCGGCATAAAATAGTTTCTAAAAAATGATTTTGACATTTTCCGGTGTATGGTGGAGGAGAAAATAATAGTCAATTAGAAAATTATTTCCGTTTGACAAAAAATGCTTAATAAATTTCGAAAAATGATTTACACTTTTTAAAAGCGTAAATCATTTTCCCCAAACGACAGATGCATTCAATCTTCTTTTAAACGACGCAATTGACCTTCGCGTTCAAGCAGTCGACCATCATTTGAATTTGGCTAGTGCCGGAATTCGACAATGTTCGGTCCTGTCACCGGATTCCGGCTACCTTCACTGGAATTCAGTCAACCCAAATTCCAGCGACCAGAACGGATGGATTTCGGCCAGCTGGCCAAGATACGACCGTTCTGTGCTGGATTCCAACCGTTCTGGCTGGAATCTAGCCTTTTGGCCGGTATCTGGCTAGAACGGTTCGGATTCCGATATTTATCGTCGATTCCAACCCAGATTCTAATGAAACTGTTTAGATTCCGACATTAATCACCGGAATCCAGCAACATTAGTCGGAATCTGGTGAAAGTGGCCGGAAACCTGCTGATTAGTGACGGAATTTCGTTATCGATGATTTTTATATTATTTTACATTAATATTTTTTATGTTGTGAATAAAAATTGATTTTTATAAGTTAATATGATTGAATTAAAATATAAAAAATATTTGTGATTTTCCATATGCGCGAAACACCGGAAAAAGTTTTAAATGAAAATATTTTTTCTAAAAAATAATTTCCAAAAATATTTTACGAATAAAAATTAGGGGTAATTACCTTTTTCCCCCATCAACTACCAGCCATTGTCAACATGCTCCCATGAACTGACACCTCGACCAAAAGAGAGCATCCAACTACCAACTTTACACACTTTGCCCCCTTCCGTCAGTTTAATTCGTAAAAAGACATAAATGCCCTCAACTTTTTTGAACATATTAATTTTAATATTTTTTATTAATTACTGTTGGAGGGCATTTTGGTCTTTAAACCAAAATTAACGCCTAAAAATGGAATATTCCGTTCAAGTTAACAGAATTCCTTGATGGAATGGGGCAAAATGTGTAAAGTTGGTAGTTGGATGCTCTCTTTTGGTCGATGTGTCAGTTCATGGGTGCATGTTGACAATGACTGGTAGTTAATGAGAAAAAAATGTAATTACCCCTAAAAATTATTTTACATCGAAACAAATGGAGCATAACATTATAGGGTTGGTTGTTTACTTGTCCACACTTTAGACTATTAGTGGAGGATAAATATAAAAAAGCCAAATTAGAATCTAATTTCGAAACATCTCAACAATTTTTTTTGGAAAACAAATGAGGTAAAACATAGTGATGTAGTGTGGCTCCCATTCAGCGTAGGAGCTGGGAAATATCATGACAAAATATTGTAAAAAATTGAAAGAAATAGAGATTGAAAACGAACATTAAGGCTTCTCTTGGCACAGGATAAAGCCCTAAGGTTACATTATGCTCTTATTGCTTAATTAATTTACAATACAAATAATCCCTCTTTATATGGATATAGAGAGAATACAAAATGGTATGTAAAGATAATATAATCAAATCAGAATTGAATGTATTCAAATCTGATTTGATTATAATCAATTACAATTAATGAGGATTAAATCAAATCCTATAATATGTGGAGAGTACCGTAATATACGGTATCAATATATTCTCTAACAATGCCAGACACTAATGAAAGATGTTGATTGAAAATAAATTTAAAAGGATAACATTGTCAGAAATTAGAATTGAACTCCCTTTGTTCCACTTGTGTAATTCATGTGAAAATTGAGGCAAATTCTGTTGCTCATGCTCTAGCAAAGGTGACTGTGTTTCATGTAAGGGATTCATAAATATGGTTGGAGGAAACTCCACTTGAAGTCTGTGACATAGTTTTTAGGGAATCTTTACTACCCTAATTTTTTTGACCTTAGGGTCTTATATTTATAAAGATAGTTTATTGTTAAAAAAAAAAAATGGTAGTTTTGGGGCTACCTACAAATGGTCAGTTAATTTAAAGGGGATAAGTGTAATTCCTCGTATTATTATATATAATTCCTTTTGCTTGAAGCTTTATTTGTGTGGCTTCATGCATACCCCAAACGTTTCCCCCCCACAGATATTATTTTACACTTCAAAATTTCGGCAAATCATTAGAACGGAGAAGTCAATTGTCATGCCAACAAGATATGAATGTCTTCTTCTTCTTTCTTTCTTCTTCTTCTTCTTCATTTTTTTTTTTAATAAAAAAAGAAAAGAAAAGAAAAGAAAAAAGTGACCTTAAGGTGATAGTAAAAAATGCCCTTCCACTGATGCAATTTCATGCAAATGAACTATCTACCCTCAAAATATCGAAAGGGTTATTTCGATGAATAAAAAAAATTGTAGGGTTGCGCAAGTGATTCAAGGGAACACTTATCCAAATGTAAAAAATTCAAGGAAACCTCTCCTTTTCTCTCTCTCTCTCTCTCTCTTCTTTTTTTAAATATTCTCTTTGCCTAGTTTTATCAGATTCAAGGAATTTAGCAAAAGAATAATGCTATATACCACGTTTTTATTCCACAATGCTGAATTGACAGTCTTAACCAATTAGATTTTTTTTTTTTTTTTTTTTTTAACAAAGATTGATCGAATAGTTAGTTATGACTGTTGCATCAAGATTGTCGGATAAAGCCAACTCTTAATATATATTTTTTTACGTACACTGTGACGTCATCGTTATGATTTCTTGAACCTTTTTTTTAAGAGTAATGCTAGAAACTACATTTTTATCCTAGAACTATATCATAATGTTGACGTGGCAATTCCAACAAACTCATAGATCAGTTCTTGTTAAAAAAGAAAAAGAAAATCAAGGGTTGATTAAAACTATCACGTCAGCATTGTGAGATAAAAATGTGGTATATATCATTACTATTTTTTAAATTGCCATTAGCATGTTATATAATAGGGATAAATACCCCATTGGTACCTGAGTTTTACGTGTTTTTAAATTTAGTACCTCAGTTTTGTTTAGTATCATAGGTGGTACCTGAATTAAGGGTAAAAACCCATTTGGTACCTCTGTTAGATTTTCCGTCCAAATTTTAACGCCTCGCCACGTGTCAACCGCTGAGGTTGACACGTGGCACTACATAAAAAAAAATTAAAAATTAAAAATTAAAATCTTTAGAAAATGATTAAAAATAATAAAATTTTTTAAAAAAAAATTAAAAAAAGAAAAAAGAAGAGGAGTGGCTGAGCCACCCCCTTGGCCGGTCTGACCGGTCTGGGGTGGCCGAACCACCCCATCGGCCACCCCACAGTTGAAAAAAAAAAAAAAAAAAAACTTTTGAAGGGTTTTGGCCCTAGGGGGTGGCCGAACCACCCCCGTGGCCCTAGGGGGTGGTTCGGCCACCCCCAAGGGCCAACCCTCAATTTTTTTTTGAAGGGTTTTGGCCCTTGGGGGTGGCCGAACCACCCCCGTGGCCCTAGGGGGTGGTTCGGCCACCCCCTAGGGCCAAAACCCTTCAAAATTTTTTTTTTTTTTTTTTTTTTTTCAACTGTGGGGTGGCCGAACCACCCCCTATGGGGTGGTTCGGCCACCCCAGACCGGCCAGACCGGCCAAGGGGGTGGCTCAGCCACCCCTCTTCTTTTTTCTTTTTTTAATTTTTTTTTTAAAATTTTATTATTTTTAATCATTTTCTAAATATTTTAATTTTTAATTTTTAATTTTTTTTTTATGTAGTGCCACGTGTCAACCGCTGAGGTTGACACGTGGCGAGGCGTTAAAATTTGGACGGAAAATCTAACAGAGGTACCAAATGGGTTTTTACCCTTAATTCAGGTACCACCTATGATACTAAACAAAATTGAGGTACTAAATTTAAAAACACGTAAAACTCAGGTACCAATGGGGTATTTATCCCTTATAATAATGAGTAAGGCTAGAAATGAACCGAGTTGTTGGTAAACAACTCGAGCTCAACCAGTATAAACTCGATTTCGAATTCGGTTTATTTAATAAGTGATTTGAGCTTGAATAAAATTTAAGCTTAGTTATTAAACGAGCCGAATTCGTATAAACTTGACTTGATTCGTATAAACTCTACCAAGCTTAAACATTCAATACTCGGCTCAATGACGACCCTATTTGACTTTACATTCCTATGGCCTTTCGCTCATATGATTTAATTAAAGGATTAATTTTTTATTCTTAAATGTTCCACCGATGTTATGTAACTAGCCAAAGTCATTTGGTAATTATGATTTAATTAAGGATGAAACATAGCAATTTATGCTATAAATATCAGTAACACTGTTTCTTGTTTGGCATTAGAGCAAAAAACAATGGCTAGAGTTCTCTACTTTTTGGTCTTCATTGTCCCCATCCTTCTTACAAATGTGGGTGAGTTCATGCCTCCAATTACTTCTTTCAACTGTAAATATATTCATGTTAAATAATAGCATCTCATCACTGCTGTGATTTAAGGACGATTTATAGCTATTTTTTTCTTCTCTGTACTATTTATTATCTATCTCCCTCCTTGTTTTAAATGGAAACGGATCCTCTTTAGTTCTATATCCAGTCTCTTATAATGCAGGGGTATTTTTATCTTTTCACATTATTTGGACAAAAATACCCTTGCATTGTAAGGGACTGGATATTTTCCAGTTCCTTGAAGCGGAGAAGATCCTAATATGTTCCAAATGCAGGTAAGTTGATTCACAAATTATTAACACTGATAATTTTTTACAAAACTTGTAAACTTGACATGAACTCAATATGAAATTAACGGATTTAAGGTTGATGGCCTAACCCATTTAATTAAATAGATGGGGTTGGATTAACCTATATAATCTTATACTTATGTCTCGAAATGATTCAAGCCTGACACGCGACATAAGAGCTGACAATTTTTTACACGACCCGTGGTGTGAACCTAACACGAAATTAGCAGGTTATGATTAATGGGTCTGATCAGTTTAACTAAATGAATCGGATTAAGGTTGAATTTTAATATGTTTTTAGGTAATTTAATTACTATCCCTTTTGTTTCTAAGATGTTCCATATATAATACAGAAATAGCTATGGCTCTTCTTGGATGTGGGATGTCTACCGATAATTATTGTGAAGTGGAAAGTACCACATGGCATGGTGCATGTAGAAATTCTGCACATTGTGACACCAAATGCAAGAAGTTTGAGGATGCCTACTGTGGAATATGTGCGGGGATGATTCGGACCAAATGCTTCTGCCTCTTCAAATGTTGAACACCTACAGACATCTAATGTATGTATATATATATATATATATATATATATATATATATATATATATATATATAAACATGTATATATATGTATGTATATGTATATATGCATGTAATGTTTATGTATTCACTCTGTACTATTCCTATCATTTTTGTATATATATATAGTTTTTTTTTTTTTTTTTTTGTTACAATGGTTATTGCATAATTGAGCTTCTTTGGCAAAGACGTGTAAAGAACAGAGTAGTGGGTTATTAATTTTGAAACTAGTAAAAAATGATGATGTGATATAAAATAAAAAAGATTTTGTATAAAAAAGTGAAAAAAATTTGTATTGTAGTGAATTTTTTTATTTGAATAGTAATAAAAAATTATTGATGTGATATAAAAAGTGAAAAAAATAGGAATGTTTTGATGTTGATTGATATTAGAAAATATGAAAAAGTGAAAAAAAGAAAAGAAAAAAAGGACATGAACAGTATCCCTCATTACTGTGTAATGTTCCGATGCTTGGCAAACAAGGCCATTATGCACTTGTTAGTCTTGCGAAACGTTACTCCACATGAGCAAATGGATGGGCTGGCTGCCAACTTAGGGCGCCGTCTAGCATTAAATGCTGCTATATTTCTCCCTCGCACAAATTGGGCGTGGGTTAGCCATGCATTTATGATCCTATTCATACTAAGAAATAAGATTTCTGCTCAGATACTATATTAAATCACCACTTATCTCAAAAGTTTCAGCTGATGAAAAGATGTAAATTTAATCACTTAATCAATACTTTAACAATATCAACATATCACATGATCAACTACAAACAGTTAAACCAAATATCTCTTACACATGTAGTAACACCCAAAAATCAAGAGTCTACTATAATAAATCAAGAGATTATATTTTTATTCGTAAAATGCCTATATATCTTGATAAAACACTACAAAGTTAGTGACTCTAATTGCAACTCTTATCTTTAGTCAAACTCACAAGGTGACTTTAGATTTCAATCAACAAATTATATTGCAACTTTAAGGCATTTAAAAAATATTTTATATCAAGTAGCAAAATGTGATACAACCAAAATTTCAATTCATTTAGAATAAAACAATTAAAATTATGTTCCTATGGACAATCATAATATACTGGCCGGCCATCATCATCGAGGAGAGAGGTATTTTGCTTTGCTTGTATCACATCGAAGATGTATTTAGATTCTCTCCAGTTCAAATGATCTGGAGGGGATCCAATTAGTTCACATTTGAAAGGATAATTTTGCCATTCAAATAAAACTAACCGGATCTCCTCAAATTCGTTGGATTCTTGTCCGTCGAAGATATGTCGTTCGTTACCCTATAATTCATGGTACTATTTTACCCACTCCGAAAATTCAGCACGTGGAATTTTCCAACCTTACGTTTATTTAATAATAGAAAAAAAAAAAGAAGGTGATCTTAGAGTAATACCAAAAAGTGCCCTTTCACTTATGCGAACAAACAATCAACCAAAAAAACATCGAAAAGGTTTTTTTTGGATGAATAAAAAACCATATGGAAGACTCAATTTGGTCTTGAAAAAAAAGTATTTCAATGTAAAGTACAATGGTAGAAACAAAAGAGCTTGAATAATCCGACTCAAACCTTTTGTTTTTCTCCTACCGTCTCAAAAAATGTTATGTACCCCTTAAACATATGGTATTAAAAGAATACGCATTTTTCACATACCAAAAGATACATAGCATCTTTAGAGACTGGGTTAAAGGAGATTCCTCCAACCCAGTTTGGAGAAAATTTTTGTCGTTAACATTTTAGTTTTAGAGAGAATGGGGGCATGTTATTCAATATCTAGCTTGCTTAATTTGACTTTACACTCCTATTCCTTTGGCTAGAATGATTTAATTAAGGATGAAACATGACAATTTATGCTATAAATATCAGTACAACTCTTTCTTGTTTGGCATAATTAGAACAAAAAACATGGCTAGAGTTGTCTACTTTGTAGTCTTCATTGTCCCCGTCCTTCTTACTAGTGTGGGTGAGTTCATGCCTGCAATTTCTTTTCTACTGTAATTATATAGCATGTTAAATAATAGCTTCCCTTTAACCTTATTGCTATTCTTATCTCATCACTACTGCGATTTAAGGACGAATTATAGCAATTCTTGCCATAAAAATCAGTAAGAGTTTTTTTTATTTGGCGTCACTAAAAACAAGATCCGGATTTTCAGCAATTTGTTGTCTGCATTGCTAGCAATTCGGATAGTAAATGTGAAAGAGTTCTTATGGGGCCCACCTGCTGCCCGAGACATGTTTGGACAGGTGATTGAGCTCCATAGGGGCAATTCAGACAATAAAAAAAAATGATTAAGATCTGTACGTAGCTCATTAGAAATATCCTGTGGTATTCTAATAGAATATGTTTTTAGGTAATTCAATTAATATCCCTTTTGTTTCTAAGATGTTCCATATACAATACAGAAATAGCTACGGCTCTTCTTGGATGTGGGACTTCTACCGCATATTGTGAAGTACCAAGTATCACATGGCATGGTGCATGTAGAAATTCTGAGCATTGTGACACCAAATGCAGGGAGTCTGAGGATGCCCATTGTGGAACCTGCACAGGGATGATTCGGAGCAAATGCCACTGTTTTTTCAAATGTTGAACACAGACATCTGAATTAATCATGAAATATATGTTGTTAGGATTTTGTTGCAATTAAGGAGCAATGTCTTCAAATACATGTTCTCATGAATGTGTGCAATGTTAATGTATTTTTCATTTTGTACTGTACCCTACCATTTACTTGCTGCATCAAGATCTCTTGTTATTGGGCTGCTTGAATAACACATATCCGGGCAGCCCAAGAGAGGAGAGACCGTAGAGCCCATTTGCTTCGGATAACCTACGATGCAGGGCCACTTGCTCGGAACAAATGAGGCTTGTAACACCCCTTTATTAAATTCTTCCGCCTGATTTTGTATGCATGAGAAAAGATGTGACATGCCAAAAGTCAATCCCATATCGGGTGGAGTCTAAGTGAGACTAAACTATATAAAAATGATTTTATAGTAATGACATAAATGTGACTAGTACTTTCTTACGTCGTAAAAAGAGAGGGGATACTATTCTTTCTCTAGTCCTCTTTGGTATCAATAAACTATTGGGCACAATTTGAAAGAATATCTAGCAATGCGGGCCTCATTTAGCAACCCCTCCCATTCTTTTTGCTTCTTCCAGAAAACATCAACTTTAAAACATTCTTAATTTTTTTTTTTTTTTTTTTTTTTCATATAAATTCTTTCTACTTTATATCACATCAATCGCTTTTTACATCCACTCAAAAATAAAAATTCTCATACTTGAGAGGCAGAGGTTACCAAACGGAATTTGGATCCTCTCCATTTAGTGCAAAAATGAGGGTATAGTTGTCTTTTCACATTCTGTAAAAAAATGAAAAGACAACTATACCCTCCCTATTTAACTAAATGGAGAGAATAATGCACAACGAAAAATAAAAGAAATTTGATACCTCACACCGAAACAAGATCTGATTAAAGCTGTTTCAAGTGCTTAATTTAGCTTATGAGTCTCTAGTATTTTCTTCTTCGGGCAGTAGAGCACGCTACTAGCGATACTTACAATCTAAATGCCTCATCATGCTCAGAAAACCATATAATCTAAGTAAAGGTCGCATCTTTCCTCTTAAAATGTAAGCTCGCTCCTATATATCACCTCTCCTCTCTGCTTGAGGCAGGCAGACATCGAAGACCATGAATTGTGAAACAGATATAACAACCCAGGAAGCTTCAGCTTAGCTTCCCAACTGCCCATAATACCTGCCTGCAACTGTGGTCAGAATATTTAGCATCACAACCTCGTCATCGAGTTCAGACTTTGCAGCTCGCAAGATGGCGCACTTCCGAAGCAGGCTCCGAAGGGCGGCGATGGTGTCGGCATCTAGTGGTGTATCAACTGCCGCACATAGGGCGAACAGCCACGAACAATCATTTCTTGACAGAGTATTCATGGTCCCTACCGAGCTTATGCGTTTCTTCAACATTGACACTCGAGCAACAGAGTCCATTTTTAAGATCGCAGACAACAGAGGGCCAGAACTTTCATCTGCAGAAGCCTTTGGGCTTGAATGTTCTGAAGGCAGAGAGGTATCGTAGTCTTCAGGAGCCAACATAGATGGCTGATCAATGGAGCTTTCAGGCCCGGAAAAATCATGAGGCTGCTTGGGATGGACTTCCTCAGTATCTAAATTTTCAAGAATCCAAGGTAAGTCGCGGGAATGACATTTTTCATGAATAACAAATATTGGTTGCAGCTTTCCAGAAAGTTCTTCACTAGAATCCTGAAGACGTGACAGGGCCTGAGATTAAGAGAACCAAAAAAATTTAATCAGTAATAGAAATTCATTAAAAAGTGCACGGTGCAACCCAAGAACGCAAGAAATATACAAGAGAAACACCTAATGAGAAAGAGAAAAAAATCAAGAAAATCTTCAAATCGACCAAAATAAAAGCAATCATAGGCAATCATCCAATGGTAAAGGGTATTGAAGAAAAAAACCTTTAATTCCACCACCGTCTTCTTGCGATTTTTAAAACTTCGATAATTTATTTTTTTCCAAATACACTACATTAGGCATGACAAAAACATCTTCTGCACTATGAAGACTACATTAGGCATCTTCTACTACTTGTCTAGGCATGACCCAATCAAACCCAAAAAGACTAAAAATAGTATTTCACAAGGCACTACCAACCTCACAGTCGAGTAAGAGGTGATCAACGGATTCTTCACTCTTCTTGAACATGCAACACCAATCTACCACTATGATATGTTGCTTCCTCATGATATCCATCATGAGGATCTTCCATAACGTTGCCGACCAAGCAAACAATACCACGCGGATATCATGAGGATCTTCCATAACGTTGCCGACCAAGCAAACAATACCACGCTTAAAGGAACCTTATTCCACCAAATATTCCTCTTCCAAGGGAAAAGAGTATTATCATAGGGAGTTCGGATAATATACAACGATTTGACAAAAAAATAACCTTCTTGGAAGAGGCCCAACAAAACTTGTCTTCACCTGAGAACGACCCATGAACATCATTAGAACACCACTCACCTCACGAGTTGTCATATTTAAGATCCACTACCACCTGCGATAGAGCCTCTCTCTCATGTTTGGTAAACAGACTCGTATAAAACTACACAATGTGTTCTCTAATCTCAATATTGATCGGAAGAGACTATACCATTAATCAACAAAGATTCAATGGAGTTATTTCTTCTATTTGAATTGGCCACTCGATGTAAGAACTCCGTACACTTGTCATCAAACACCCTTTCTTAACCGCAACGCCCTCGATTTCTGCCTCCAAGAGAGTTGTCCTCCCCAAATCACTAATAGCTTTATCCTTCCTCATTTCCTCCTCATCACATAAAGTTCTCTCTTCTTCAAACCCTCAAGAACTCATAAATCATCCAAAATTGTCTCTCTACATTACCAAACATCCCGTCATTCCAAACTCTTAAATCAGCTTTTAATGCCTAAAGTTTGCGAGCAAAATGAAACTTGGAAAACCTTGAAAGTGGTAAGAAGTCCACCGCTATTTCACCCTATTCACAAAACCCTTTGATTTTAACATGTTCTTGAACTTAAAATACCTTCTACCTCTGTGAAATCCTCCGCAATCAAGAAGAATAGGGAAATGATCCGAACAAATTCTCGACAACCTCTTATGGGAAAATTTAAGAAATTGGGTTTCCCATTAAGGAGAAACGAGAAATCTATCAATTATAGACCAAGAGGGTTGAGCCTGATTGTTCGACCACGTAGAAGTTTCGCCTACCAAAGGAATATTGATGAGCTCCTGATCAAAAATGAAATCTGAGAACTCCACCATAGCTGGACAAAAACAGACTTCACCCGATTTCTCACTAGGAAAAAGAGTGACGTTGAAATCTCCCTCAATGCACCACGACAAGTTCCACCAATTAAGAAAACCAGCCAATTCATCCCATAAAAGCCTTCTATCACAATTAGAATTAGGGCCATTAACCGCAAAAGCCCAAGTAAATTGATATTCGACATTTCTAAAAGAACAAGCAACAATAAGCTCCCCCACACACTATTCGATTTTCTCCACCGCCTTGCTATCCCACATAGCAAAATCCTACCGGAAACCCCTCTTGAATCTAAACAACACCAATCCACATGTTGGCAACCTCACAAACTACGCACAACGCTACAATACTTAATCTCCAGCTTAGTTTCCTGAAAACAAATAACATTTACCTTTCATTCTTTGAGCAAATTTCTAACTCTTAGGCACTTATCCCTCTCATTCAACCCTCTCACATTCCTGGATAACAATTTAGGCTTCATAAAGAACTGACACACCCCTCCTCTTAACTCTGCCTCGACTAGAGCTTCCACCTTTAAAATCAAAATTGATAGAACATGACAATCTTCTTAATTCTCTTTTACCTATGTTGGCTGGTTTGGAATTGGAGGCCAACTCCTCTTGGCAACAACTTGCTTCAATGGCCGTAAATAAAGCCATGAGTTCCTCTTCAAACCCCTCACACAATAACTAACCCCACATAATGGCGGAAATTCTTCACCTTTTGCAGGACCCAATCTGATGTCGATGACCCTGTACTATCAAGATTTCATTCACAACATGGAGACAACAAGTCAGAGGCTCCCAAAAAATGGGTTCATCCCGAGAGCAAAATTCCAATTTCGGGCAAGGCATGCTATTCTCTTCTTCACAAAAATCATGCCCAGCCAAAGTGGAAGAATCATTAACACGCAAAAAAGTCGCTTTTTTGTCACTGAGGCCATGCCTACTCTTTGATTCAAAAGTTCTTTCCCCTTACCAACATTCAAAAGTTCTTAGAATCGACATAGAACCAGCTCGACTTAACAATTTTGACATATGATAATCTCTCTGGTCATGTTCACCTTGTCGCAACTGTCTCCAATGGCAACCTCTTTGACCTCCTTCAAAAATTCTTTTCCGTCACTCAGTCTCTCTTTCATGCTCTCTCTTTTCCTCCTCTCTCTTTTTCTTCTCGGCGGATATCTGTGTTTGTGTGTGTGTGTGTATATATATATATATATATATGAATGAGTATGACCAGCAAACCCAGATTGTTCAATCCCGATTGGTTATACCTGAATGTGGTCCCCTTGCCGGCAGGCAACAGACAATAATAGCTTAGCCTTTGGTTTTATAATCTCACGCTTGTTTGTTCGGTTAAGGTATTGATCTATACGATGTTTGGATCAATGATTCTGAGGTCCAATTTCTATGACTATGGCATTCTTCCACGCCTAAAACTCCTTAAGGGCATTGCCATACTTACTCTAAATTTGTGAACAACTATAGCTAAATTAACTATTTTAAATACTTTAACCCAAAAAAAGGGCGTCTTAAAAAAAATAAAAAAGAGGGGAAGGAAATAAATTGCTAAAAATAGTTTTCTTTCTCCAGCAATATAAGGCAGCTCCCTTTCTCGTATTCTTTCTGGAAACCAAAAGAACTTTCTCCTTTTCTACAGACATCATTTCCTATCAGTTTTGTACAATTTAAATGCCCCCCAAAACGTTATGTATTTCGGGGAGAGAGAGAGAGAGGGTAAAAGAAGAAAAAAATTCTTTTCCAACCATTATGTCATATTTTGAATTATTAAGATACAAAATATTTTTGTAAAATCGCTTATTGTTCCCTAATGTGAAGAAATGAAAAGATACAGGCATCATGTTGAAGAAGAAATGTCAAAATACCAATAAATTGCTCCACCCACACTGAAACAAAGAAAAAGAAATAAAAATATATCAACCAATCACTAAGTTAAATTGAGGCCATAAGAAAATACCAGACGTAGCTCTGAAAAATCAGCAAGAAATGCATCCTCCCATTGTTTCAAAGGCAGTAGATGTTCTGGACACCTGGCAATGTCAGGAATCTGGGGCATATAAACACTCTGTTCTTTGTTAAATTTACTTCTATCAAACTTGGCCACCTTCACTTTTGGAATCTGAGAAGCCTCCCACCTAAACAAGAGAGAGGACTACTTTAGATTGATATCAATAATCAGTTCTCTATTCTTCTTAAAGAACTAGATTATCCTGCACACTCCAGTTTGACAGAGAGTTAAAGCTAATGGAAAGTGTATCAACAAACCCCGAAACTTTATCTTAGATATTGTCCTCGCTTTCATGATTTCGCAAAATAGCCCGAGACTTTATCATTGCAACAAATGATTAGGTTAACCAAAATTTCTTTGTATGTGATTGCAACATTTACACTGCTGAGAGCTCAAAGACTTCCTATTGCACCCTTTTCGGATAAGGTAACAGTAATCAAACGGAACATGACCAAAGTACCCAAGATCAATAACGGGCTGTTCTACGGATTTTGGACCGCTAGGTTTAAGAAGTTAAAAAAAGGAAAGATATTTACAAAGGCCAGGCTGAATTCCCAGGTCTTGATTTGGTGCGAGTCTGATCATATGAGGCCAAATTTGGCACATATCTTGCCATTTGGTGCACAAATTCGGCATGTCTAATAATATGGGAGGCCCACTTGGGTTCCACATCATCAAAACAGTTCAAAATAAATGCGTTGGCATCATTACCAACCTTGGTTTAGTATTTTCAAAGAAAAATATTCCATTAAGAAGATTAAATAAAAAGAAACAGAGAACTAATCTACCTGACACGTCTGATGTATTCAAATCCATCTTCTGGTGGACCAGAATCAAAATTTGGTTCTCCTTCTACTACAAAGGCAGGTTTCTGAATACTTGCATAATCTTCAACACTGTCATCATCATCACTGCTATCTTCTTCTAGACCTGTGTAGCCATATTCACCACTAACACTCTGACTGCAAGTGGGATCCAATGGAGACAGACTTTCTGTTTCATTACTCTCCATGTCTTTTATATCAATGTCCATATTTTCAGAACATGCTTCCCCTGAAAGTAATCATAAAATTTTAGCAATGCAATTCTAAAACAGTTAAGTCTTGTCTAGAGAAAAGACGGGGGGAAATAATGTGTTCAATTTTGACATTTATGCAAGCAAAAGTGAAGAGAAAATCATCTCCTTTGATTCATAGGACTAGTCAAACAATTGAGCTTAACCACTTTATTACTTTTCCTTCACAAAAGAATGTAACATATAATCGTCCACATGACCAAAGTATGTTGCCTAAACCCGCCTATAGCAGAAGTTCATGTACAAGACTGTACACAAGTAGTATACTGTATACACAGCACAAGTTTACAAGTCAAGGGAATATATGTCGTATGTTGGACATAGGGTCTTCTGCAGATTCCTGTAGGCCATTCTTCAATGCACAAAGATTTTCATGTGATTCCTTCCCCTTGCAGCAACCACCCCTGTGCACAAGAGAATTTGAACCATCAAATGGACACAATCAGGCTTAACAACCAAGAGAGATAGGGTGAATGAAGAAAAGCTCTTAGAAAGGTCTATGATTTTCAACATTTTATTTTAGGAGGAAAAGAATTATTGATATTTTGTTTCTGTAACGGGAAAATCTCAGAGAAACACTAATACGTTTATTGGAAAACAAGCTGGTTACACACTCTTGACTGTGCACAAGCAATTGAATAAATACGAGAACGGCTACAAGCATGGAATCAGAACAGGATTGAACCGATTGATCATAAAATCAACATGATACTGTTGCTCAGATTAAACGAAAAAAATAAATCTCAAAGATCCTAAACAATAACCTGCTGATTTTTAACAAAAATTAACAAAACAGATCCCAAAAGAGAACTATTTTGAGAAAATGCAGAGAGAAAATTACAACTTTTAAGCAGCAGCCAAACGTAATTGCAAACATGGGAAACCAAACTGCAAAAAACACTTAAATTGTTGACAAAGACCTCTGAACTTAGTGTCAGAGGGCAGAAATCTCCCTGTCAGACTGTCAATGGGGTTTGTCTTGGAGTCTCAAAAACAAGGTGGATCCAATGCTGCACAACATGGACTCATAATATGCATGATGATGCATGAGGCTGAATGCCAATACAATTTTTTTTTTTTTTTTTAATGATACAATATAACTGGAAATGGTCAAGAATCCCAGTCCAATAGAAGGGCAGGAGAACCCGACAGTTTAAAAGCAGTAGCTGATTGGATAGGAACCCTGGGTTGGACTGCTGGAGACCAAGATGGCAACCAGAAGAGCCAGCAAAATAAACTTGTTCACTACAACGGATCTGGTAGCAATGGTACTCGTTGGTCTTGAGACGTAGTGAAGGGAGACTACCCTTGTTAAGGCGACATGAATACCAATACAAACTTACTCGTTAAAATACTAGAATTAACCATTTGCCTTAGTTGCAATAACCTCAGCTGTCACGTGGCACACATCATCCTAGAGAGGCAACCATCACAAATACTAGAATTAACAATAACCTCAGCTAAATAAGCATGATGTATAACTGAAGTTTAAATCCAAAATTCAGAAGTAAAATAAGAAGTGACACTGACATATTTGCAGCAGTACAGCTTGACCAATAAATTTTAGACCCAAGATGCAAAAGAAAGAGTGAGAAACTTTTACAGCTCTACCGAAACAACTATGAATCTATCAGGCACTCGAACAATGATTACTTCAGGCCTAGCAGCAAATGAAATTGTTTCAGTTTTCAAAGCCTGGGTCATAAATACAAACCACTGTTCAGTCACCAGATCTGAAAGTTTTTATAAAAAGCCCAGGTTTTAGCAATCACATTCAAAAACCACTCATCCCAAAAGCTTAAGCTAATAGGAAGTGCTAAATTTAATAATTTAATCAATACTTTAACACTCGCATTCGCGTGTAGGCTCAAATTCCATTTTAATAGGTGAAGCCCAACACGTGAAATATTTAATTGAAATGGAGGGTGAATTGTGGAGTCAGGGTTCGAACTCAGGACCTCTGCTTTAATACCATGTTAAATCACAACTTGTCCCAAAAGCTTAAACCAATAAGAAGTGATAAATTTAATCATTTAATCAATACTTTAACAAAGGTCATCTCTTGAATGTGAGTTAGCTTGTGTCTAAATAAAGAAAACAAGAGCAGAACAGGTTCACATTTTACACCTACTTACTGCAATTAAGACATTTTTTTAATCACAACACTGAACCACAATCCAGCACAACTCTTCAAGATAGTGAATCATCAATGTCATTAACATATTTCTCATATTGCATGTAAACCGCAATCCTGGACAACTCTTCAAGCTAGTGAATGGTCAATGTCGTTAACCTATCCAGATACTGCATCTGTAATAATGCTGATGATAATGATGTCATAGACTCTTCCAAACAAAAAAGTTCAATCTCACGAGATATAAAAGAAGGGAATTTTATGAGTTAACGCGTTCATTGAAACACAGCTTCATTCATCATGTTTTCACCATTCAAATAAATTCTATGAACCAAAAATCCACAACAGCGAGAGTGAAGAAATAATAATACTTACTGAGGATTGGAGGGGCCTCTTCCTGCTTCACGAAGCGCTGCCGAGGATCAAAATTCAAGCGGATTTGCTTCTGATGCTTAGAGCTTGCCAAGTCATCGTACTCCCTCGCCACGGCAGCCCCAAGCCCGTTGTATATCACTTTCCAAATTTGGCGCTGCTCTACAATGTTTGTGAACCTCAGGGCCTCCATCTCCTTCCTTGAGTATAACGTCTTGGTTCCATCCCCAATCTTTCTGCACCCATTTTCAGTTTCACCCCTCACAAGGGTATTCTTTCGATTCATCTCGAAAACCTTTTTTGCTTTTCTACGTGACCGCCTCGCCTTCTTTGCATCCATTTCTTGATTCACATTCTTGTTCCCTTTCCTCTCTGCACATTTGTCATTGAAATCAATCAATGCCGTTTGATCGATTACTTCAATCTCCAAAGAACCCTCAAAATCAGTGAATTTTTCCCCCTGGGTTTTATCTTCAGCCATTAACACGACTTCAAGCTTCTCCAAGAGTTGCTTCTTTTTCACTTCCAAGAGAATTTTAGATTCAAATTCTTTTCCCAACTCCTTATTTTCCTCCGTGGCAGAGCCCACCTCAACACCCACTTCACTTTTCACAAAGGCCTTCTCTTCTTTGTCAGAAGAAGCAGACAACAAGCTTTCTTTGGCAGTCTCTTCAACCCCACCCTTCTCTATATCAAACTTTTCTTGCTTTGCATCACCATCACAGACATAGCCCGCCTCGCAATTCTCAGTCTTTTGCACTTCTCCACCACCCTTCTCTACATCAAACTTTTCTTGCTTTGCTTCACAATCACAGACATAGCCCGCCTCGCAATCCTCAGTCTTTTGCACTTCTCCACCAAAATTCTCAACCTTGATCACAAAATCCCCATTTCCAGAAGGCCCAGAAGCCAAAGAACCCAGCACTTCGCGACTTTGTTGAGCACCAGAAGCAAAACCCAGTTCTTGATTTCCTTCAGTGATGATTTCAGATTCTTCACAATGAGAAGAAGACTTGGACTTCTTGGAGTCAGAGAGGAGGCTCAAGTTCTTGTTCTCAGCGAAATCTTGCTCTTCCTGCTCGTCCTGGTGAACTATACAAAGAGAAGTGGAGGATTGTGGCGGCGGTGTCGGCGGTGTCTCTTGGGTGTCTCCGATCTCCGTGATTCTTCGTTTGAATCCAACGCATCTATCCGAATCCATATCAAAAGCCATCAGAGAGAGAGAGAGAGAGAGTTTGGGCGTTTTGAGAAAGAGGGCAACACTGAGCGCGCTGAGAGGTTTCCAAGGGGTTTTACAAGCTCGGACATTTCTTGAGCGGAGGGGGATTTTTATAAGCTCGGAGGATCCCACGTGCAACTTTTGGGTAGCACGTGCCGGTGATAGTGCTGTAGGAGACTAGGAGCTTTTGGACTGCGCAATCAACCAGGGCAATTATACATATACAGTACTCGTATCTTATTCATTTCAATCAATTTTTGTTTTTATGTTTTTAGAAAATAAAATTTAAAGATTTGTTGAGACTATCTCGTAAACATTGGGCGATAATTGTAACATAAAAATATAATTTTTAACTTTTTTTTTTAATAAAAAAATATGTTTCCTAATACCCTATACATACATGAATTGTATTTTGTATTGTTATTATTATTATTAACTTAGGACTTGTTATTTTTAGTATATGGACATGCATTACAATTATTAAACTATGAATATACATCTGATGCAATTGAAACTTTAGGATTTAATCTGAATTGAAACTTTCATGGGTAAAGAAATTAATTATATATACTTTATCATATCTATTTCTAACTTTCTCAAAAGATAAATCTCATATTTTAGTGTTTGGTCATAGGGACTCATGTCAACTAAGTATAAGGGTGTAAACCTGGAGAGGCGGAACCGGGTACTTCAGTTATCCGGGCAGGATGGTATTTTAAAAAAAATAAAATAAAAAAAATAAAAAAAATTTAGACTTATTTTTAGTATTGGATCTACTTTTTTGAACTTCATTTAAACTTTTTTGGGCTTTATTTAAACATTTTAGCCTATTTTTTTAAGATATTGAACCTAATTCAATTAAGAAATTTCAATTATTATAATAAAGATAAAAAAATTCTCATTTGTGCCATCCTGAGACTCATCAACTACAAATTTGAACTCGAAAACTCCACGTTCATACATAATTACATATTAAAAACCTAAAAGTTCATAAACATATTACATATTAAAAAAATTTAAACCAAAAAGTCCATAAACATACTAAAAAAGTTCATAACCAAAAGTTCATAAACATATTAAAAAAGTTCATAACCATATTAAAAAAGTTAATAATCAATAGTCCATAAACATATTAAAAAAGTTCAAATCCAAAAGTCCATAAACATATTAAAAAAGTTCATAACCAAAAGTTCATAAACATATATTAAACATATCCCAGCATGGTTCGGTTTCTGGCTTTTTGTAGCTCTGCTCTCATTCATCTATAACTACAATAGAAGAAAAAAAAATAGTTAAATGAATAAATAACTAAAATGAATTAATAATAATGAAAACTAAAATGAATTTATACACATTTACCATGTTCATCAAATATTTTAATAATATTCTCATTCTCCAAGTCTGCTTATTCTTTAACCAGTATTGTGTGCAAATCAAGGCATCAATTGTCAATGGAGATAATGAACTCTTAAAGGGATCCAATATACGTCCTCTGTTACTGAATGCAGACTTAAATGCAACTGTAGAAATAGGAATGACCAATATATCATGGACTATTTCTGCGAGGATAGGATATTTTGGTGCATTAATCTTCCACCAAAGTAAAATGTCAAATTCTTTTGTTGTTGCTTCACACCCATCCAAAAAATAACGATCCACCAATGGCATACACTCAAAGTTGTTCTCTTTCTCAAGGTGTTGGATGAAACCCTTCATATATTCCATCTTTGTAAGTGTATCAGCATTGTCATCAACACTAACATCTATAGAAGTAACAGTTGAACTTTCCATACCCGCATCAAAGTTAGACAAATGCCTCCCATATAACTTATTGTATTGCTCCCACAAACGGTTCAAGAGGTCTTTCACATTTGTCTCGATTTGTTTCGCCTACTTAGGGCCACTGCATTTTACTAAGTAATATTGCAACGCCTTCAACTTGGTATGCGGGTCAATAACATGAGCGACATACAACAATAAGTTAACCTTTTCCATGGTCATCCAATACTTTTCATACTTTCTTTTCATATCCCAACTTAGTGCACTAAGGATAAGATTACAACTCATACGCCCATCAGACAATGTATTTATAATAATACAAAGTTGAATGAAATATGAGTTGGAGGTGACATGAGTTGAACTAGAAAACTTCAATGTGGATTTATAAAAAGGTTTCAAAAACTTCACAAATTTCCTAGTATTTTCCTACTCATTATAGCTAGGAACAACAAAAGGATTACCATCTTCCTCCCCAAGTCAAGTAAAAGCTTTTTGGTACTTCTCAGTCGCACTCAACATTAAGTACGTAAAATTCCATATTGTTTGAACATTTAGAGACACTGTCTTCGTACATTGATTTTTTTTTTTTTTCACACTTTATGCATTCTTTAAACATTGTAATTCTCTGTGGTGAAGACCTCACAAATTTCACTATGTTCCTAATATTAGAAACACAATCACCCAATCATTTCAAGCCTTCATTTACAACAAGATTTAATATATGAGCGGCACACCGCATATGAAGGAATTCACTTTCCAAAATAGTATCTCTCTTGTCCTTCAACTTCCTTCTCATATAATCAATTGTCACATCATTGATTGTCGCATTATCATCTGTAATAGTGAACACTAATTCAATATCCCATTCTATTAATGTATTCTCCAACATTCTTTCAATATTTTCACCCTTATGACTTGAAATTAAGTTAAATTTGATTATTTTCTTATGCATTCTCCAATCAGAATCTATGTAGCTAGCTGTAAAAACCATGTAGTTCAAATTTTGAAGAGATGTCCATGTATCAGTAGTTATGCAAATTCTTTTACCCCTCAAATAAGCCTTCAATTTAAGTTTTTCTTCCTCTTGTAGTTTTATGCAATCTTTTTGTTGAGTAATGCAACATGGCGAATTGAACCAATTCCATTCATCAATTGTCTAAACTCATAACTCTTCACATGCCTAAAAGGCAATTCCTCCTTGATGAAATATTGAACAACCAATTTCCTTATTTTAATCGGATCATACTTCACAAATCCCAATTGGTTGGTATTGCAACTACCATTCTCTGACATTTTCTTAAATGACTGTTGCAAGAGAGTTTGACTTTTCGGTACATTGGATTTTTCCCATTTTTTAAGTGGAGAGGTTTGACAGTTAGAGGTAAGGTGAGTCATCAAAGCCGAAGTGCCATATCTCCAGTGACACCCCAACATCTTATTGCAATAATCGCATGCTGCCTTAGGGTTTTACTTGTCAATTGGTTCCACTTTTGTAAAGTGCAACCATACAGCTAATCGATTCACAGCTTTTGATTTTTTTTTTTTTTTGAAGGATCCAATTATGTTTGCAAGGAAGGCGAGGAGGTTTCAACATTTGTAGATGGTGTTGGAGGCTTGTCATGTGACTTATTGACATCTTCCATAATAGGCCTAGTTGTGACTCACCCTTTTTTGATAATTCAACAGAAATCAAACAACAACAACCCAATTTTTTGATAATCTACAATTCTACATAACCAAAAAAATCTCTCGTAAAATGGGTACCTAATTCGAGGATCTCATTCAAATATTGGGTGGAAGGGCAAGCGTTGCCTCCCAACAACACGGGCTTGCTCGTGTTCTATGAGAAGAAGAAGAAGAACACGGGCTTGCTCATTCAAAAATATCAAATCTGTAGAGAAGAAGAACTAAGTATTGCCAATACACTTTGCAAATAATTGGATCGTATCAATTTAAGTTGGGGTTTAAAGCTTTTGAATCGTACTTATTAGTCTGCGTTGGAGTTTGACCTTTTCTCAAATGCATTGTAAGTGAGATAAAATTAAGGTCAAACCTTAAGCTTTTGAGTCATAAGATAAAGTATATATTCGCTCCTTTAATTCCGTCCACACTAGAGTGTTTTGGTGATCGAAGTTCGTACAAATTGGTAGGTTTTGAAATGGGTCGTCGGGGCAGGTAAGAGTTGAGTCTACTTGAGTTTGGTTTGAAAAACCATGAACCATGCTAAACCCATCCGTTTGGTATAAATTTTTGTTTTCCATTTTTTGTTTCTCTTTTCATAACAATTTTATTAAATTTATTAATAAACAACACAAACAATATGTCATATCAAACCATTTTTTTTCAAATAAAAAGCAAATAAAATCTCCAAACATACATTAACAAACATAGCTATTGGGTTAGTTATGTTATGTTATGGTGGTTAATAGTTAATCTAATTACAACCTTATCGAACTTTACTTTTACCATGTATACGTTTGTTTCAGATTTGGCTTAGGTGCCGTAAAAAAAAGGTCAACATCTAACTTCATTTTCTCTATCTTTTTTATAAAATACTTAAAACTAGATTTTGATCATTAAAAAAACTACCGTACATATGCTGTAGTTTTTTTCACAGCACCTAAGCCTAATCCGTTTCTCAAACTGCTATAGTGTAAATGTGTTGCATAGAATTTTTCCTTAGATAGAATTTTTCCTTGAGAGAAGTGAAATGGATTTGAAGTAGATTTTGACTATTAAAAAAACTACTGTAGTTTTTTTTACAACACCTAAGCCTAATCCATTTCTCAAACTGCTATACCGTAAATGTGTTACATAGAATTTTTCCTTGAGGGAAGTGAAATGGATTTGAAGTAGATTTTGACTATTAAAAAAACTACTGTAGTTTTTTTTACAGCACCCAAGCTTAATCCATTTCTCAAACTGCTATAAATGTAAATGTGTTACATTGCATTTTTCCTTGAGGGAAGCAAAATGGATCTCTTCAAATTTTGTTTTATAGCATATAAAACTGTGTATGGTATCACGCCATCTAAAAATTTACTTTTTAAATAATGTAATAACGTATTTATCATGTAGCAACATATACACCATTAAATTTGCGAAATTTATTATGTAAAAAATATTACTCTCATGTTTCATCATATTTGTGTAAAACCTTTCAAAACCAATGGTAAAAGATAAGTTGTGATACATATATTACAGATCCAATTATGTTCTGCTAGCTTTTAAAGTGAAAAAGTAAGCAAACAAACACGGCCTTGAATGGCCCAACCAAGAAGTGCCAAAACTGAACACATATAATTCCACTGTGAGTCAAGCCTGAACTCAACCAGAGTACTAAACAGGAGAAAACGATACATACAAGAAAAGCCCATTTACCAGAAACATGAACAAGCAAAGCAGCCCATCCCGTATTCAATTTATGACTCCACAGATTATAGCACCCAGTGCAGTACCAGCAACAGACAGAAGTAGGCAAGATCATGAACCCAGTCCTAAACATTCAATCTCATATATAAAAAAATTTAAATAATATATATAATATTTGATGAAATCCGCAGACAAATGAAACTGAACTGTGCAGAGGCAGAAAATCCAACACCAAAAAAACTCTGTTTATTTGCTCAAGTCTCTGGAGCTGGGGTAGGAGGCTTCAGAAGTGGTTGGAGAGCCTTGACAACAATGCTCATATTTGGCCGGAACTCAGCCTCGTACTGCACACACAATGCTGCCACAGCTGCCAGCTGCATTTGCCACAGACAGCACAACCACATTGTAAGCTACTACCAAAGAAAACAAGGGGTGAGTTCGTGCATGTGTGTGAGAGAGAGAGAGGAGAGACCTTAGCAACTCCTTTAGGAGGATATTCTCCCTTCAGTTTTGGATCCACACACTGTTTAACTTTGTCTTCACTCAACCTTGGAGTAGCCTATAAAAATGAGTTTCATTTTAAACCATACCAAATCTGAAAGAGAACTGATAAGAAAAAAAAGACATAACAAAGAAAGGGAATACAAATAATAACACTGAAAGAAACTAGGCTGACAAACTCACCCAAGTCACAAGACTCTGTTGGCCACGAGGCATGGTATGATCAACAGGCTTCCTCCCAGTCAGAAGCTCCAGAAGAACAACCCCAAAGCTGTACACATCACTCTTCTGAGTCAACTGTCCAGTCATTGCATACCTGCAAATTGTTTTACAGGACAAATTACTCAAAATACTTCCTAGCCATTCTTGTCAAGAAAAATAAAATAAAAAACAAGTGTAATAAGCAGCTCCGTGTTTACTTCAGAACCAATTATACCACGTGTTGCTATCAAAGAAACAATCTGTATGGTTATCATACAAATTTACTTGACAAGCCGAAAAAACATCATTGTGGTAGGTATTTGACACTTTGGAACAGTTGGAAGGATATAGATATGTCCATAATCATAAAACCACACCTAAACTACTTTCACTAACAATTAGATTCACTATGAGACAATTATATTTACTAGATTAACATAGCACTCCAGCTTGTGCAAGTCTCTAATGCAATGTCAGTCAAAACTACCCTCGTACTTAGATCTGGCCTGCTGACATTGAAATTAAGAGTAACAAGTTTTCAGGAAAAGTGCCCCAGCTGGACTACTGAAAGCCATTCAAACACATCTTTAAAATTAATTTAAGCTACATAAAACCCTAAGTGATTAGGCTCTTTCAAAATGGCAACCAAATTAATTTTGAGCAGGTGCCACCAAAATGAAGCTACCAAAGAAGCTCCAAAGAAAGACCTCTCAAAATAATTTTTGATAAGTGACCTCTCAAAATAATTTTTGATAAGGATAATATGAATATTTCTTTAAACAAAACCTTATATTTATATTTCTGTTTCCAAAACCTTTAATCTAACCTTATATTAACAGCTATTCTTTCTTCTGTTTCTATTTCATCTCGAAAAAACCAATGCAAATGGGAAAAACTAAGTAAGGGCAGACCTACAGAAGAAAGGCAACAGAGACAGCATAAAATGCCATCAATGAAATAATTGTTCCTTATCCTCATGTCATTTCCTATAATGTGCTCCTCTGATTAATATCAGCTATATTTGATGACTAATTGTTTTTGTTTATTGAAATAAAAATAAGGTATATTAATTTTTCTTTTGTTTTTTTGGGATCGAGAGGTGAACCCAAGGGGAAGGAGAGGGGGAGAGTGGGAGTTGAACGAGTGACATCCCCCTTACGAGGTTGGTACCCAGCTAAGTGTGATACCAACCCACAAGATTTGATCCTTTTTAGGTAATCTCCTCTACTAGACTAGTCTTCTGGGCTTATAAGCTGCCCCTTGCATTAAATGTTTCAAGGTATCAACTGTACTGACGTTAATTCAGGTCAAGCACTACTGTAGTGATTCGGGTCTTAGGTAATATTTCGAAACCTAACAGTCTAAGTTATATAGAGCATTCAAAATGAAAAGTAAGGCATTTAGGGATGGAGGCATTGACCTTAAAAAATATAAATTGAAGAAAAACGAGGAAGGGAAATAATTAATAGCTGTAACAATATAATTGAAGTCAAATGAAAAACTGAAAACTGATCCCTAGTGATTACATAGGGTTTGCAGCAGTCTGTAACATGAAAGTAAATCACTTGAACGCAGCATAAAAACCGTCTAAACAAGCATTTTGTTAAAAAACTACTAAATATAGCTAAATAAACAAAAGACAAAGGAATTTCAGAAACGTTACTCTGGAGCATGATAACCAAAGGTTCCCAAAACTCTAGTAGAATGGAGGCGAGCAGCCATGTCCGGAGCCTGATTTGAAAGGTTAAAATCCGCAATCTTGGCTTTGAAGTCTTCAAAGAGAAGCACATTGCTGGATCTGATATCTCTGTGTATTATAGAAGGTTGAACCTTCTCATGTAGATATTCCAATCCCCTTGCTGCATCAACCGCAATTCTAACCCGTTGCATCCAGTCAAGCGTTGGACCTGGTTGTGCCCCTTGAACTCCCTTCCTACCTGTAATTGTCAACACAAAACACATCAATGTCCATTTTCTACAATATTTCTTTGTGTGAATCTAGATTGCAGATTTAAAGTAGGACAAGCTGGCTTTGCACTACCATGCAATATGTCATGTAACGATCCCATGGTTGCAAACTCGTACGCAAGCACACGGAGATTTCCCTCCACACAGTAACCAAGCAACTCAACAAGATTTTCGTGCTTCAATCTAGAAACCATGGAAACCTAATATAAAGAATATCAATGCAGTCAGGTATGCCCAGAAACTAAAAGCAAAATCATATATCAAACTGAATTGCCTATAATTGTTTATGTTCAAAACACACCTGTGCCAAAAACTCGGGATTTGACTCGGGTTCTGATGAAACATCAAGCTTTTTCACTGCCACAGCTTTCCCGTTACTTAAGTTCGCATAATAGACTCTCCCATATGATCCTTCACCAATCAAGGCCTTCGATCCGAAATTATCAGTCTTTTCTTTCAGTTCATCCACAGACAGTGCAGGCACTTCAATGGGTTGTGCTGGCTTTTGCACTTCAGGTTTGACAGGAGCTGCCACCTTAGAGCCTTTTTGGTGCCCTAAAATGTACAAAAAGGTGAAATACAAGCAGCGCTAAAGAACAAAAGAATGCAAAATTATCTGCTCAGAAGCCAAAAGTAGACAGCAGGTGTGCCAAAGACTACAAATTATAACAGATGCACTTATATCTAGTAAGGCAATGGTTTCATTAAATTAGAGCAGTGATTTGGCAAAAGTGACATGAAGCATGGCATTAAAATATTGCAGATAAGTTTCCTGCAGCTCGTGATTATGATGGTGACAGAAGCTTTGTGGTGGCAGTGGCAGTGGCGGTGGCCTAGAGAGTAGAGATCCAATAATTTTGGCAAAACTGGATACTGAATGTACAAGTGTAAAATGCATTCCAACCAGCATTCCAAAAATGCTACAAATACTGAAAAACTCATATCTAAGCTGTTCTTTTTTTTTTAATAAGTAAAATATATTGAAAAGGCGCAAAGGAGCGCAACCCAAGTACACAGGACGTATACAAGAAGCCCCTAATATAAAGAATAGAGAGAACAGCTATCTAAAAATTCAAAATAAGAACATTCATGCATTAACTGAATTTTTTCTCTCCACAAAAACAACATTTGTAGCATCTTTCTCTTCAAATTCAACAAACCAGTCTCACAATCTTCAAAACAGCGTGCATTCCGTTCCCTCCAAATGCACCACATCAAACACAACGGAGCCATGCGCCAAATCGGTATCAAAGTCCGATTACCCTTCTGACCCCTCCAACGCCCCAACATATCTTTCACCGACCCCGGCATTACCCACTCCACCCCAAACAATTGCAGAATCGTCCTCCACAATTTTGTAGCCACCATACAATGCAAAAACAAATAGTCAATGGATTCTCCAGAAGTCTTACACATAGAGCACCATTCTATCACGATAATGTTTCTCTTTCGTAAGTTATCCAGAGTTAAAGTTTTCCCTAAAGTTGCCGTCCAAAAAAAGAAAGCCACTCTCGGGGGAACATTAACTTTCCAAATACTTTTCCACGGAAATGAAGACTGAATAGGACTAGACAAAACCTTATAGTAAGACTTTACCTCATATCTAAGCTGTTCTTATTCAAGAATATATAGAAAGAGTCCAACATCGGAGGGCTCAAATCCCAAACCCAATCTTCTACATCCAATTCAATGACCTACCCAGCATTATGAAGTTCATGATCACAGAATTTATAGAACATTACTAGTGCTATATATTAAAGTTTCTAGGCAAGACCAAATAACTTCATAATTCCCAATGACAGATCATTATTCCAGCCTTCCAAATTCTTACTTTCAGTTAGAACCGGTAACATAACCACACATGTTACAGACAATGGGGAAATACCAGGATGTTTCAGATGGACCGAACCATTAATTTACTTCCAATCTCTATTACTAAAACCAAATTAGTAGGAATGTTTCGTCGTACTTATCAAAAAAAAAAGTACGAATGTTTTGTTCTCCTTTTACCATGGGGAAATTTGCAAAAGCATAAAGTGAGAGTTGAGGCAACATACCACCATCTACATGATTCCCAGGGCTTTTCAGGTGCTCGTTTTCATTTGAGGGGTAAGACTCGTCTACTTGACAAGTACAACAGAGCCACCTACGCATCCTGACTCTCTTACTCAAATATAGATCGTCTTCCGTTCTAGTATTCTCCAGACGAATAAAGTAACCAGGAGGACGCACATGTGCCTGCATAGTGCCACCAAATAGTCACGGAACATTTAACATCTCAACTTCATAGTTAAAATCTAAACATAACTAATATATATATATATAAAATAAAAATAAAAACGCCAATTGGGGGGGGGGGGGTTCCTACAATAGTGGTAGAGGATCAAGGCCAGTAGTAAAGATGGGTGAGGCTTCGGATACAGTTTCTGCTAGTACCTGCTAACTTATTTAACCCAAGAAACAAAAAGTAAGGAATATGATACAGACAATAGAGAACATTTGATGATTCCACCTTGATTGCTTATACATTCATTTTAAACCACCTTCCAGTGCCTCAAATAATTAATCAACTAATATAGAAAAATGCCAAATGCAACTTGCCACAATTAGTGTGACGAAAATAATATTAAAAAAACTACAGTGATGCTCTTAAACATTAAACATCAGAACAACTACGGTATAAGATATAATTTTAAAAATTGATATAATGCGAGGAAGCAAACTAATAAATTTTCTTAATCTGGAACCTGAAAATGCTTACATTTTATTTATTTTTTTAATTTAAAACTTTGATAAAAACCTGGCGCTGAATTAGCAGGAAAAAATATAAAATTTGTTCCCATGATAACAAAAAAGGAAAGCACTACTCTAAGTACCAAAACCCAAAAGACTACGTAATAATTCTACAAAGCTTCTTTCACTATTTACAACAAAAGAAAACATCAAATTACCACAAAAATAAGCAAATATAAACTAACAATAAAAATTGCTACACAAAACACAACATGAAAAGAAAATTTCCATATACAATTCAAATTGCAAAACTCACATCCCAAAATTCACACACCAAAACCGACTCAATAAAGAAAAAAGTTCCTCATCTCCTAGAAAGAAACCAAAGAAATGAAGAGAGACCCGTTAATCCTTACCACTAAACCACTCCGACGACAATCTCCGGCCTCCATAAAGAAAAACCACAAACAAATTTCAAAATTAACAATGCCACCGAGAGAGCAAACACAACCCAGAAACAAACGGATCACAATTCGATCAATAAAAGAATCAAACAATTCAGCAAAATCAAACAAAATTTTCACAAAGAAACCCTAAAATTAGAAAAACCAAACAAAGAGAAGATGGAAATCGATTGAATTGTGGAATTGTGGAAAGGAAGGAGAAGGGAAAGGGTCAAATAAGGCAGAGGCAATGACAGATGGGAAAAGGCCGAGATTAGGCCAAAACAAGCCTTTAGATCGGAACCGAAATTACAGGATTAGGCATAACAGAAAAGAAATTGGATCGGAGAGAAAAAAAAAAAAAAACAAAAAACCGAAATTGAAAGAAAGGAAGAAAAAAACAAGAAAAGTATATTACCTCTTCGGTTTTCTCTCACTCTCTATTTGTCCTTCTCTTCTCTTCTCTCTCGCTTTTCTCTCCACAGCTAGGGACTGAGTTTTTGGTCCTCTAAATACGTAGAGGTTTGGTTTTGCTTTTGCTTTTGTGGGGGTTGAGACAGAGAGGCAACGCGGGGAGAGAGATCTTTATCCTTTCTTTCTTGTCAATGTCATCGATATTTCCTGCTAAGTTATATACAAGGAGATGCACTATAGAATAGGTCTCTCTCTCTCTCTCTCTCTCTCCCTGTAATTTTTTCTTTTCTTTTCTTTTTATAAATGATAATTTCTTTTTGTATATTTCTTAATTACCTCACATATTTTCTCATCCAAAATCACTAATTTTTTTTTTAATCCAATTCAGTCTTTAATTTGAATGAAAAAAATATATGAAATGACTTAATTACCGTTTTATGTCAAAAAGATACTTAAACGTAAAAAGAGAAATAAAACTTACCAACCACGTTCTCAAAATATTCCTTATGCTAATGTAAAATAAACATCTATTTAAAAATAGTTTAGTCATTTTGCATATCTTCTAATTTAAGAGAAAAAATAAATTAAGGTACACACTGAAGTAATTTTATAAGAATTATTAAATTTTGATTCAATAATAATTTTAAAGCTACATTATATTTAGGAGGCTCGGATAAAAACTCTTCCCTGTAGCATTATTCTACAAATTGACATCGAAACTATAAAATAAGACTTAACTACAATAAATTCAAATTCTAAAAATAAATTATTTAAAGGTAAAAGTTTAGGAGAAAAACGTAATTTAATTTTTTAACCTTTATTAAATGTTTTTGATCGTAGAAAATAAAGGTGGGGGCTGAAGGAAGTGGTGTTATGTGTCTGGAATTTGCTGATTTGGTATAAAGAAATGCTTTGACAGTGCTTTTTCCTATTTGGAGTGTTTGCACCGCTGGCTTTTTACTTTTTCTGTGTTTTTATTTTTATTTATTTATTTTATTTTTAATATACTCATTAGTTTTGGTTGGTTGAGGCATCTATCTTAGCTCTTTTTGATAGTGGTTGGAGATCTATATCATTTCATTCTTTCTCATTCATATTTAAAATTCTCTCCCTCCACATAGAATAATCACTTTTAGCTCCTCAACTCTCACAAAGAATAATCACTCTTTCTTTTGGGAGTTAGTAATCCTACACCTTCAACTCGTATGTAATTTATTAACACATGTCAACGTGTAATTAGAGTTACGTCAACTAATAAAAAAAAAATTAACTCCCTCCAATCACATGATAACACGTGTCAACAAAAATTCATCCAATGCCACATCAGCAAATAGTACAAATTCACAATTAAGTAAAACGAAAATCCAATAACAGGTTGCCTATAGGGTCTGTCGCTGAAACTAGTACATAACAATGAACCAGACAAAAGCTAAAACAGAAATCCAAAAATTCTTGCCACTTTTGTACACATGGCCATGATCCTGACCATTTGAATGTGTAGGCACCATGCAAAATGTGATGACTTCCCATAGCTCCTCAAGCAGACACGGCTGTTTTTTCTGCCGGAATGTCAACTGGGAATTTTTCCTTGAAACCTAACATCTTATTTAATGCACCAATGTAGGCCTTGACACTGGAAACAACAATATCCATTCCAGCACCATTTCCACTGGCACCAAAAAAATAAAAGAGAGATTTATGTGCTATGAATCTGGAGTTTAGAGAACACAATATGCAATCTGAAAAGAAAAAAACATTATTTACGTGCCGTACCTAAACGTCCGATGTACCGTTTCTCCAGTATAGGCAAGGGTAGCTGTGTGATTGTTTTCCCCACGAATTAGAACACGGGTGGTAGCAATTGCATCAATGCCTTCTGTGACTGCATTCAAGGAGTATTCAAGAAGGGTTACCCGTTCCTGCATACAAAGGTAAAGAAGAATCCTTAACAACATAAATCATGCTAGATAATTGCAGAACAAGCTTTAGCTAAGACAACGTTTACAATATGGAAAATTGATCCAAATCAAAGAAACTCAAATTTCTCAGGTCAAACAGAAACACTTTCTACACAAGGGAAGATTTTTCAAGTTTGTCACTTGAATTTCACTTGCTCCTTTTTGGCGCAGATATACTTAAAACAAATCAAGATTTGAGAATATTTTTCTCAAAATGATTCTATTTCAAGTTATCTTGACTGGCCAATCCCATGAATACCATAAGATTCGATAATATGGATCTTGATGAGTCTTAACAATCAACAAGTTGAATACCATGACTATGATAAGGAAAAAGGATCATCTTTGTAATCTTAGATCCTAATGCTTTCCCACCTCCACAATACAGGATAAATAGATGTAACCTGAAAGCACCTCCACACTATTGGCTAAACAGATGTAACCCCAGGTAAGTTTTGTCCAGGAATACACTCACAACTTTCAATGTCTAAAATAAACTTTTGGTGAAGTACAGCACTATTAACTTTCATCTCAAACCTTCACGATGAGATCAACGGCCTTGTAAGCTGAATCTACTGGTCCTGATCCAACTGAACAAGCAACATGCTCTCTTCCATCAGCATCAATGAGTTTAACAGTTGCCGTAGAAAGACCGAGAGTTCCACAAGTAACCTGCGTATTAGGTTCACATCAATTTGGGACAACACCATTGGAACAAAACAAATTGGACAATGAACAGAAAAGTTGAAAGCAAATTCCAAATTTACCTGCAGATCATGAAGTTTCCAAACAACTTCTGGCTGAAAAACTTCATCAGATACCAGTGCTCTTAGGTCAGCATCAGTAAATCTCTGAGACATTGGCAAACTATACATAAGAACGAGATAAAGACACTTCATAAGGAATAAAAAACAAGGATGTGTGCGTGAACAGCAGGCATACTCATTAAGATGTCTAAACAGGTGACAAATGATATATAATAATGAGATAAAGACACTTCATAAGAAACAAAAACAAGGATTTGCAAGCATGCACATGTCAACATGCCTAAACAGGCATATTCCAAGAACTCCTCAACTACTTGTAATTTAAGCACCGAAAAAACTTAATACTTGTCAATTTGCTCCATTTCTGGAGATACCTAAGAACCTGAGAACCTGTCATCCAGTACCTTGAAAGACAAACACTAATGGCCATTCCAGAACCTAAACATGATGCGAACTTCAAGTGGTTCAACAAGAATCAAACTTTGGGACCAAAGATATCAATGAATATGATCTAAGTTCCATAAGACCATGAACCCCACTTGGTATCTAGTGGTCTAATTTACTTACATTTGAATCTTATGTTCGATCTTTTTTCTTTAGTATGCCACTAGGTTTGTTTAAATTTTAGTCTTCTTTTTGAAGATTATAAAAAGCGTAAAGGCGCCCCTAAGCATACAAGAAGTATACAAAAAGGACACCAAAACAAGAAAAAAGAAGGAAGAGGGTGTGAAAGTCCATGGGCTTTACTCACTCTTAAAAGAAGCCTTGAGAGAGGAGGGGTGTTCATGGCTTATAAAGTGCCCAAGTCATGTATCTCTTGGCGATGTGTGACACTTTAAAACGCCTCCTCACGTGTGGCAACTTTGGCCAAACACGTGTTCAACATCGGGAGGGAAATGTCCATCATCGTCCAAGGAACCTGCTTTGATACCATGTAAAAGTCTATAGGTCTTACTCACTCTCAAAAGACGCCTTAAGAGAGGAGGGGTGTTCATATCTTATAAAGTGCCCAGGTCATGCATCTCTTGGCGATGTGGGACACTTTAACAGAAAGGAAAAAACACCCGCAAAACCCAAATATAGGAGGAAACCCAAACACGCCAATAAAACTAGCCCACAGAACCCAGAGACTATCACATCACAGCAATGGTCCTCTTGCTTTGCCCCAACTAGAACTAGAACCCCCGACATCATAATTAATTGTGCACTCTAAGTTCTTCACCTCATGACTCCCTTTAAACTTAGAAGTGGAGACTAAAGCCTCTAGATGCTGCTCCACATCAACTTGAGCCATTAAGAAAGTCTTCTAAAATATCTAGCTTGAAAATAAAGTCTTCTAAATTTAAAGAATAAATGGCTACTTTTGGTTATTACTAAGTTATCTGGACATGGACCATGGTGGTGGTCATAGGTCTTACCTTTCCCTGCTTAGTTATCTTATTTGGCCTTTGGCACCGTTTCACTTGTCAATGCTTATAATTTTAAACTTGAGTTCTAGTACTAATAAAATCAACGAAAAGCCTATAACTATCCACTGTAAATTCAAAAGAGTAATTCAAGGAATTTCACTTGCTCAATAAAATTAAACAAAAAAGAAAAAAGAAAAGACAAAGATAATCACTTGCTCCTACTCACCTTTTTCTGATCAGCTACTGCTTTGAAACGCCAAAACAGATTCTCAAGCTGCTGATTGTCAATCTCATAACCAAGCTGAAACAACATGCAAACAAAGTGTTAATGCTTAATAGCAAAGAAAAAGGAAATATAATAAACGAAGCACAATGGTCCAAACAGCAGAGTACCTCTACAAGTCGCCTTTTCAAAGCATGGCGTCCACTGTGCCATTACAATGAATGAACAAGGAGAAAAAAGGAAAAGAAAAAGTGAAATGAAAAGAGTTTAGATTATGAGAAAAAAGAATCTCAACAACATTTGCTCTCATGTAAACAGCCATGAGTACAACTGTAGCATCCTACATAATGAAAGAACAGTAAAAAGAAGAATGAAATATTAAGAATAGATGTCTATTTCAGAGATAAGTGGTTGATCCTACGAATCATTTGTTTATAATTTAGAAAGGGGGATCAACTAGCTCAGAAACAAATTTGTCAGCTAAAAAAGATGATGAGTAGTGATAGGCAGGGGTAAAACAGCCGGCCCCTGCCCGTCACTTTTCATTTAAATAGAATTTTTTTAATCAAAAACAGTTTCTGATGTCACACATCAGAAACTGTTTTTGATTAAAAAATTATTTTTTTATTATAAAAGTCTGTTGGGGGACGTTTTTATGTCCCCCAAGTATCATTTCCCAAAGATGATGATGTAACACAGTCACTGTGTGAATAGTATTTGTGGACAGTAACCATAATCAGTATTTTCTGTTTGTTAATCTTATGAGGGTTAAATGGCTTAGGGTTTTGAAGATTAGGATTTCAGGAAAAGAATAAGTCTAAATTTCTAGAGTTTGCTAAAAAATTGTGAAAAATTTCAGAAGGAAAACATAAATAAGAAAGGCAAACCCAAAAATCAACCACCTTATGCAATGGCAGAGCTAGGTTTTATACCTTAGGGGGTCAAACTAATATATAGAAAGCTGACAAACAAAGAAACAAACAAGAACCAAGAAATAGGTGGCCTAGAACTTCTGCACACACAACAAATCAAAGAAAAAAAAGAAGACAATTTTCCCTATGCCAAAACTAAACACAAGAATACAAAATTTCTCCAATTCGTAGTTGTGCTTCTTCCACACAGTTTTTCTTTTTCCTCTCTTTGTTTTATTCCTTTGTCTTTTTCTGGGGGTTATATTTTTGCAAATTGTTTAGCTCCCACAAATCATACATTCCAACACATGAGAAGAGAACCTTGATATTACATCTAATCTTCACCAGCCATACATGGTAGTGATGGATTGATGTTGTATGTGTAAAAAGAGGACGGGGGGGCGGGGGGGGAATCCTGATCACCTTCTTCTTCTTTACTATGATATTGTGAGAGAATTATTGAATCTGGTGTTTCAAATGTTTGAAGTAGAGTGGATTATGCCGAACGGGCAATGGAGCTCTAGGCGTGCTAGAAAGGAATGTGGTGCATTTAGAGTGAAAAAAACATGCTCGAAATTTCAAATAATGCTAGAAGATGAGTTCGGAACTACGACTTTGTTTTCTTAATTCACTTTTTGGGTGGATCTATGTTGACACCCTTCTTAATATCTCTAGCTTCGTAGATTTTTTGTGCTCTCTTTCATTATTTGTGATCTAGTTCAATGTTCTTCTCTTGTATACGTTCTGTGTACTTGGGTTGCGCCCCCCTACGCTTTTAATAAATTTGTTTTACTTATCAAAAGAAAAAACATCTTACTAGACTGTTTCCTAGGCAAAAATAGTGCCATAAATAAAACATAGGACTAAAAAAATTAAATAAATCTTTCTATTTACAAGGGGATTAATAAAGTTCCTAGACAAACAAAAGTTCTTTCCAAAGGCAATCCCTTTAAATCTAATCAATCTTCCTTAAATTATTATTCTTAAGAATTAAGAATAATTTTCTTCCTATACCATAAGACTAGAAAGATCGACTACATTCCATTAATTAAAATAAATAAAAACAACACAATTATTAAAACACTTACTGAAACAAATGAGAACACAATTTTCAAGATTTTTTGGGGGGTGGAGTTGAAATTCCAAGATATTGTCACGAAGAGGAAAGCTTTGTGGAGATCAGTGGTGGAAGTTAAACTTGACAACTTGTGGAGCAGATGGTGCTCCAATGCGGTATATGGGTCCTATGGGGTCGAGGTGTGGAAATAAATTAGGAGGGGATGGGGGGAGTTCTCCAAGTTTGTGAGGACTGAGGTGGGAAAATGGTTTAGGACCAGGTTTTGGTATGATGTGTGGTGTGGGGATCAGACCTTGAAGAAAGCTTTCTCGGTGTCGTTTTCTATTGCTCGCCATAAGGAAGCCTCACTGGCAAATCATGTGCAGTTTTCTAATGACTCGTTACAGTGGAATGTCACCTTTATCCTTTGTACTTTCTCAAGTTGAGCCAAGGTGACGAGAATAGGATGTGTTGAATCCCTTCCAACAGGCGGAGGTTCAAGGTCAGATCTTTTTATCAAGCAAAAGTTTGGCTAATTGGAGAGGTCCGTTTGTAAGCCACCATAGTATAGAAGTCTAGAAGAAAGTTCCCTTGTTAGGACGAGATCTATTTGGCAGGAAAGCAATGCACGGAATTTTGAAGATTGTGAGAGTTCAGTGATAGTAACGGTTATTCTAGATACAATTTTTAAAAACTATAATGTTCAAATCCATTTATGTTTGTGTAAGGAATGAATTATGACAGGGCGGATGTCTGCTCACAATAGGCCTCTATTTTCTAATTTTCTAGAGTTTATGGATTTGTGTTCTTCTTCCTAATTAGGTGTCATTCATGTATACTCTCTATGTACTTGAGTTGCACTCCTCTACGTTTTCTAATAAGATTAAATTACTTAAAAAAAAAAAATCTACAATTTTATTAAACATGTGAGGAGAAGTCCCTTATAGTCTTGGGATGATAATGATAATTGGTGGGTAGAACATAGTTTTTTTCACCTTTTCTTAGTGGGAACTAAAAACTTGAAAGACATGAACTACGACCAACACGAAAAGGAGTTTCGCATAATGAAATGCACCATACCTAAGTTTTCCAAGGACAATACCAGCTTCGTTGGATCGTTCGAAACCAATATCTTCAGGAGCTATTATTTCATATGTGCCTTTGTGTTTAAGCATTCCATCCTACAAAACAAAAAAGCTTTATTGACATAAGTCCTCATACCCTCCCCTCAAAAAAAAAAAATCCCAACCAAAAAAGAAAAAAAAAAAAAAAAAAGGACTACGAATGCAAGCAACCACGTGTAAAAATCTTTTTTTCTTCTTTTTTTATACGTAATAATCCAATCTTCTTCTTCTTCTTCTTCTTCTTCTTCTTTTTTTTTTTTTTCCTCCCTTTCGTATACTTTCGATATACTTAGAGGTGCCTTATGCTTTTAATAAGATTGGATTATTACTTATAAAAAATAAAAAATAAAAAATCATAGTTAGTAGCTAAGTGAATGAACACAACTTTGCAGTGCAAGAAGTCTAAAAGAGAGAGGATAAAACAAGTGAACAACTACAAATAAAAATAATAAAAAAAGCAAAAAGAAAGTTTCACATAGGAGAGCAACTGTCGTACATAACTTCATTTTTTTTTTAATGAATAATAATTTATTAGAAGAGAATACATAACTGCAAATTATAATTATACAAATATGTTGACTAGGTTAAATATGTACAAATACTACATAGTAAACTAAAACACATATTCTATGGTATAGTAATTGTTCAGGAGAATCTCATTAGAAAGAAAAAATTGAAATGATTCTTATTAAAACCAGGTCATGTTAGTTAGAACTACCAAAAGTCCGACAAGCTGCTTTAATTTATGGCGTGAGAGGAATGTTCGGCACTTTGAAGATGTAGAAAGCCTGGTGTTGGAGTTGCATCGAACTATGCTTAATACTTTATTTTTATGGGTCTCGGCTCATCTTAGCCCTTAATTTCATGCTCTTTTGTTTCCTACTTTAAGGGGTACTTTTGTATACTTCCTGTGTACTAGGGTTGCCCCCGTCAGCGCTTTTTTAATGAAATGACATTATTTATCAAAAAAAAAAATTATGGAAACATAAAAACCATGATGTACTTTGAATGATAAATTTTTAACTTCAATAGCCTTAGAAAGACACTAAATAAGCCATAGGAAATAATGTTAGCTTGAAGGTTGGTGGGTTCTATGTGCACCTATGATGCTTTATTTCCTAATTGGAAATCTTACCTTTCATAATAAAAAAGTCTAGTAAATAATTACAGAAACTACCATAGTCAATCGGTTTTTCCTTTTATTAGTCTAGCAATCGTCAAACAAAGAATAAACTAGGAGATATAAGGGCAAGCGGAAGAAAAAAAGTATCAGTACAAATTATTCTACGCTCATTACACATAATATATAAGAGAACAGAAAACGACCATAATGCCCCAAAATAGTAAACCTCTGTATATAACACTCCCCCCCAAACTCAGACATATATGTCACTAATGCCATGCTTGTTCCATAAAATGATATACTAATTCTCTAAAGTTCTCTCGTCAGCAGGACCGCACAGGTTTCTATTTCTTCTGCCCAGCTCTCCGAAAACAACATTTGGCTTGCAAGTAAAATATCCCAACTGCTCCTGCAACTAGGAATATCGTCTCACCAATTTCAAGCTTAGAGCCATGACCCTAAAAATGACTAATATACTTCAACAATTATGATTATAATCATATCACGGTAGTCAAAAGGCAAAAGGCACCCTCAAGGCACTGAGTAAGTAGATCGCCTAAGACAGGAGTCGATAGCAAAGGTGCTCATCCGAGAGATGCAAACTGTCAACTTCTAATAGTAGCTGATTATATCTTATATAAAATCAAGCATGCAACTTTAGGAAATAAACACACTGTCAATCATATAAAAGTGAAGAATGTAGATTTTTTTTTTAAAAAAAAAAATCCCTAACTAAGAAAGGCAAAAAGATAAAAGTTTTTTTTTTGTTTGTTTGTTACGTGATATACATGCACTTGATGGGTTTGAACTTGCAATAACACCCTCCATGTCATTCTTAGAGGAGAGGATGTATCATATGAGTTAGACCTAACTGGCAAAGATGGAGACAATGGTACAAAATACAAAACCCAAGAATTTTCTTTTGATAAATAATTCATTTCATTGAAAAGCGTAGAAGGGTGCAACCCTAGTACACATGATGTATACAAAAATAAGGCCCCACTAAAGGCGAAAAGAAGAACAAAACTCCATAAAAAGAGAGAAGTTAGAAAACAGAAATATTAAAAGCCTGTCCAATTAAAGAGGGATTTGACCAAAATGTTCTTGAGCTCGTCCTTCATGATCTTCAAAACATCTTGCATTCCGCTCTCTCCATATGGTCCACATTAAGCACAATGGGGCTATTCTCTACACAACTAGAACTGAACAAGTACCCACTTGACCTCTCCAACACACTAACAGATCTATCACCCTTTCTTGCATAACCCAAGAAAACTTGAAACACTCTTTTTAGGAAGGAGAAAGCGAAAGAAGGCAATTAACATATATACATATACATATTATAAGATTTCATTACTTCAGATGTTCTTGAAGAAAACACCTTTTTTCCTATCAAGAGCAAGCCATGACAGATTGCTTGCAAGCCACATCGGCTGTTCAAAAAGAGGTAAAACAGGTAAGGAACAGTCATAGAGATAATAAGCTTATAAGTACCTGATGGATACCACTTTCATGAGCAAATGCATTAGCACCAACAATAGCTTTGTGTGGCTGAACATGCATCCCAGTGTACTCTTCTACCTAAAAAGTTATGGTATCAAGTATCAGAAGAGCATTCAACCAACTAGGAAAAATAGGTGTAATTTTGCATTATGCATTTGAGAAATTACCATCTTGCTTGTCATATAGATGTGTCGTGGATTAATCCCAGTATAAAGACCTCCAAAGTTCTCTCCGTGGCATTTTAAGGTCATTACAACCTACAAATTTGGTAAGCATGCTAAAGCAAGTTAAACAACAAAACAGTATCAATGGTGGAGAGAAGAATTACACAATATAAAAGGATATGAAGATAATTAGCTAGGAACAAATCTTTTACGACTGGATTAAATAGTTAAAAACTATATATTTTATTTTTTTGGTTTTATTGCTAAGTTACATATGCACCCAATGGATTTTGAACTCATGATCTTACCTTCCAGACTAAGGGGGGAAGAAGTGCCATTTGAGTTAGAGCTCATAGGCTTGAATTTAGGCATTACAATTTAAAAGGATGAATGATGCAAAAAGAAAAGAGAAAAAAGGACATGGTTATGGTTAAAAACCATCTCACTTTGCATAATCTTATGTAACTCAGTTCTGCTTGCTAATCAAGAACATGAGATGGCATAAATGGCAAAACAAATCAAAGTCCATTCCACAATTTACAAAGATCTTAAAAGCGAGTGCCAAAAACCTGAAAGGAATCTAAAATTGAGACTCTATCTTGGGCTGGTAGGGAATTTGCAGGATCAGATGGCAGATCCCTCACTTACAAGTAACAATTTGCAGATTTTAAAGTATATGCAAGAGTCAAATCCTTGCTGCCCCCATTACCTCCCAGGCTACTTCTAATTACCAGCAGTCCCTAAATATAAAATATTTTGAATAGTTTAAAAGCAAAATTTAAGAGCTTGAGTACTTCTTCACATACTTATTGCTCCAATCCTACTCCATAAGCCGCTCTCAACGGAACCTTAATCCGCCAAATACTCTTCCAAGGGAAGGGAGTGCCATCATTAGCGAAGGGATTTATATCACAACAGAGTGTTCTCCCCCACCAATATGTGTGTGTGTGTGTTTTGAAGATGGAACCAATCAAATTTAATAGCTTTTGAGATAATTCTATTAGGCATAAAGAATAAGATTATTTCTAAGAACTTCCCTAACATTGGATCAATTCTTTATTCATAAAAAAGAATTCTTTACTTTTTGTATTTAGTGATGGTTCCATCTTTTGCAATGCCACATGCCAAATATGAAATCTATGGACATATGAAGTGGTTCTTTTCAATGGGATTTCCGAGTTTCAATGTCATCAAAAATTCATGTACACTTTAATCAGAAACATATATATGCATGTCTACACGTGCGTGTATTTGTCAGATCACCTCACATAGATTTTACGTAAATATTCTATTCCACTATATGACAATCAAGAACTTCTTTATGAAAGTGGCATATAACTAAAGCTTTTTCTTACACTTTCACTCCCAAATCATCCATCTTGTGGACTACATGGCCTCTTGCCATATTGAATATTTTCGTGGAGGGAAAGGGGGAGAAAACCTACCAGGTAAGTTTGAGAAATATAACTGTAACGATCCAAGGAAAGCGCTCTCACCCCAAAAGGACTAGTCCATTTGAAGCTTCCTTACAATCACTTATAAAGCCCAGATTCACCTAGTAAGTAAGCAATGTAGGACTTAACACCCATGAGTGTCTTTATAGGCTACTCATCTTCCCAATGTGAGACCGAGGTTTCCCCTCTTAAAACCTCTAACGTCCTCGTCAGGATCGCGTCATGCAATGCTCCAGTATCACATAGCATTACTAGGTGGCTTTGATTCCATTTGTAATGACTCAGAAAAAGCGCTAGCCACATCAACCCTATTCCCCGAAAATGACTAGTCAATTTGGAGCTTCCCTATAACACTTATAAAGCTCAGGTTCACCTGGTAAGTAAATAATGTGAGACTTAGAACTCATGAGTGTTTTTATAAACCACACACTCTATGTAGGCTACTGATCTTCCTAATGTAGGACCGGAGTGTCGAACTAATTGCCCAAGTTAGCAACAAGAGCTCACTGAATCTAGGATTTCTTACTCTTTTTTCTAGAATTCCTAGTGTAGGACAGCCTTGCAGTTTCTTAGACTAATGGAATGTCTGGCAAGGAAGGTGGTAAGATTCAACTCAAAGGGATTGAGAAAAGGATTTATAATGTTTAGGTAGATAAGGTAAAACTGAAAGAATCTGATTTGGTTAGGAATCAGATGAAGAAACCAAAAGTAAAGGAAATCCCCCGAGTTATTGAAACAAAGAGTGAGCGAGAAGGACTTGAAGAGCAAAACTGAAAGAATCTGATTTGGTTATGAATCACATGAAGAAATCAAAAGTAAACGAAAGACCCAGAGTTGCGGAAACAAAGAGTTAGAGAGAGAGAGAGAGAGAGAGAGAGAGAGAGACAAGGACATGCGGAAATTGGGATCAGAACATGATGCCTTTGAATTTTGATTTCATTTGATGAGAGTGATTTAATATAAGTGAATATATACCTGCAGGCCTAACAAGTGTACCGAGGCATTATATAGTTGTAAGAAGTAAACACTCACCTCCTCTAGTGAAGCATTTCCAGCTCTTTCACCAATGCCATTGATTGTCACTTCCAGCTGCCTCGCCCCTGCACATGCACCCTGAACTAGATGAAATGAGACATGAGTGCAATTTGATTATCTTGCCCTGAATAAATAGAGCAAAAGAAAGTAATGAGCTTACCGCTACAGTGTTAGCAGTAGAAAGTCCAAGATCATTTTGGCAGTGAGTTGATATAATAACATTTTCAATTCCAGGGGTATTGGATTTTATGTCAGCAATCAATTTCCCAAATTCATTTGGAACAGTAATGCCCACAGTATCGGGAATGTTTAGAGTTGTGGCTCCAGCCTTGATAACTTCTCCCAATATTTCATACAGAAACTCCCTGTCAGATCTGGTAGATTCAAAGAAACAAACAAACATTACACTTTATTCTTAAATGAAAAATGGTAAGTGACCAGCAATAGAGACGCATCATCACCTACAATAGGTTTTTTCTTTAGTTTTTCTCTCTTTTTTTGGTAGGCAAGAAGTTTATAAAAGATTGGAAAGACTAGTCATTTCGTTTCCGCACTACGTGGAACAGTCATATCAGCACAGTAATAGCAACATAGCAATAACTGCATAAGCATTCTCAATAAAAGAAAGAGATACCCATGTATGAATGAAAAGCATTCACAATAAACTTACATAAGGAGAAGGTGTAGAAAACAAAATCGAGCTAATTAAGCTTTCTCGAAGTGACTGAATGAGTTAGAATCGCAGAGGATCCTCTCAAGGAAAATGATTCAGCAGCATGATCCTTTCACACGACAACCCAAATTCTTAATTGAAAATTAAATGCGTTTGCACATTTTGATTCCACAATCTAATTATGAACTACCTTTGCCCTTGAATTGTATCACAATGAGTACAGAGCGCATTAAGAATTGGTCAAGAGGGTGATTAAATAAAAGTTAGAATAAAGAGTAACATTTAAACACAAATGATTATTTCACAACTCCAGAAAAAGAACTTAGCCAATGGCACAACAATGAAGACGAATTCAAACACCACCGTAAAGCCAAAGTACCCTCCAAGCCTTTTTGCAATATTTTCAACTACTGCCGAAAAACCAATCCAAAAATTCTTCTAACTTCTTAGCGGTCTTAGTAATGAACAAAACAAAAGTATTAAACTTTTTTATAGAATTAGTGAAGAATAAAAACAAGCGAACCTCCCAGCATCCTCGGGGCTAAACTCGACATCGTCACAGCCCAAACTCCGGGCGAACCTAACCATTCTCCTGGCAATCTCAATCACCTCCTTCTTGGTCTTCCTCAACTTGTACTCCATGTGAATGGGACTGGTGGCAATGAAGGTATGAATCCTGGGCCGCTTGGCGTACTTCACTGCATCCCACGCCGTCCGAATATCATTCTCATTGCACCGGGAGAGGCCGCAGATGACGGGGACGTACCCTTCCTTATCGACGGCGTTACCGACGTCCTTGGCGATGGTTTTGACGGCCTCGAAGTCGTCCTTGGAGGAGGCTGGGAAGCCGGCCTCGATAATGTCAACGCCGAGCTTGGCGAGCTGCCGGGCGATGTCGACCTTCTCCTTGGAGGTCAGGGAGGCGCCCGGGGACTGCTCGCCGTCGCGGAGAGTGGTGTCGAAGATGCGGACGTAGTTGGGGTCCGAGATGCGGTTGGGGACGTAATCTGGGCGGCGCCTGGTGGTCGGCTTTGTGGTTGCTGCTGGCGGCGGCGGCAAGTCATTTTGGTGGGAACAGGAGACGGCGGTTTTTCTGGGGCAGGCGTGGGGGAGAGGAGGGAAGGAGGGTTTTGGGGAGAAATGGGGGATTCTTGGGTGGGTGTTAGTGTTGGCTGCGGAAATGGAGGCTTTGGGTGTTGGGGAGAATTTGAGAGCCGTGAAAATGGCAGCCATGGAGGAGGAAATGGATGCTAAGCCCTAAAGATTGGTGGAAAACTGCATGTGTTTAGGAATTTATATTGTGTGACGTAGGCAGAACGGTGGCGGCGCTGTTTTTCTAGTCAAAGGGATTTTTCCTCTCAATTCAATCCATTCCTGTCTTGTATATGATGTTTTGTTTAAGCATATGCGAGTGGGAGTGAAAGAATGTATAGATTCATAAAAAAAGTATGGAAAGTAAAAGTAAAATTGTTTAGAATATTCGGACCCTTTTTTTTTTTGGTTGTGAAAGTGAAGGATTGGGATCTCAATCCGTTATAGACAAAGAGTTAGCCATGAAAATAACAGTGGCTGTCTTTTCAGTAAATAGAAAACAAACCTTTAGGTTTATGACGAGGCAAACAATTTCGCAAGGAGATGCCTAGTGACTCATACGGCCACCTTCAGCAGAGACTGGAGAGTAGCTCCACCCCTCTGCAATGGATGGCTACATACAAATGGTGGTGGCACACGAGCCACCCAAGAACGAACCCATGCGTAGACCAAGGGGCCATGGCCCCTTGCTTTTAAATTTTACTTTAAAAATATTTTTATTAAGTTAAATATATATGTATTTTTAGGTTTAAAAATTAAGTTTGGCTTCAGCTAAAAATGAATTTGACCCTTCATTCGTACTTTGGTAATTCCATATGAAAAAATCTTTGATCTGTCTTTAGAGCAACCCCTCTACTAGAGGCAATCACATAGCCACCCCTTCAAAGAGTCAAGGTGGAGGTGTGGCACTATCACCCCTTTGTTGGGTGTTGTCGCGTGAGCCAACCCTATAAAATGGACTGCCTGGTGAGCCACTCCTTTAATAGGGGTAACCATATGAGCCACCTCTCTTCCTTTGTTTGGTTTTTTGTTTTTTTTTTTTGTTTTTTTTTAGTTTTAATCAATTAAAAATTTATTTATTTAGTTAACATCGTAAAACTGCTTGTGCCATTAACTGCGTTACTATCACATAAACAATTTTAGACGTAAATGAAATGAGTGACTTAAGGAGTTAAAAGTCAGATTTAAAATATGAGGGAGTAGATTAAAATCTCACTAGGGATTACATTGTTTGTTAAACTTAACCTGAATTAATTCATGGAAAATGGGAATGTGATTTTTCTTTTTCTTTTTCTTTTTTTTAAAAAAAAAAAAAATTGACAAGAATGGGGGATCCCTTTTTATTTTTTTATTTTTTATTTTATTTTTTTGACATGTCCACATAAGAGGAGGAAGAGGAAATTCAAACGTGCTACCCCTTAGGGACAATGCACGTCCCACTTTTAATTTGATAATTGAAAAACTATTAAAAATATTAAAAGAAGAGAAGTGATCTTTTTACTCCTATACTAGTGACGTATGTGTAACATCTTTTAAATTAAAAAAAAAATAAAAAATAAAATTGTAATGGATAAGAAAACAAAGAGACAAGGGGACAATACTTTTTTTTTTTTTTTTTTTTTTTTTTTTTTTTTTTTTTTTTCTCTCTTCTCTCTCTATGTAACTATGTAAGAAGACAATATATTCAAAATAGTAATAAAATAAATCCTAACTTTCAATTTGATCCAGTATTTTTTATTTTTTATTTTTTTTATTTTTTTATTTTTTTAATTCAAGCCATACACCTGATCAATTCATGTTATATGAGTCCACCATTTATGTTTAAATAAATAGCTCAAAAAGGAATTTCCAAATAGAGTTAAAACTTTTACTTCATTCTTTTGTCTTACAATCTAGATAGTGTTATCGCCAGAAATTTTACCAAGAAAGTAATTTTCATTCACTTATCTATTTCAAATCCCTAAATCCTACCAAAGTAACAATCATAATATCTATAAAAGAAGTGACAAAAGCTTTTAAATCACTACAAAGAAAAATTGCTCTCTTCTCTCTCTCTCTAAAGACAGTAAGACACCTCAACTGTTTCCTTGACTGCCGAGGAAGAGTGCCCCCTTCCCCCTTCCCCCTTTCTCCCTTCCTCCTTCCCCCTCCCCTTCTCGCCTCTTTTGAGGCTCTATCAATATCTTTGGAGGTCTTATTCATTGCTCATGGCAAATTTTTTTGATTCAACATCTCCTCTGGCTTCTGCTCCACTGCGAATGATACGTTCTCAACCTCCACACACCAATCTCAGCCTCGGATCCACCACTTTCTTAAAATTCTTGGATTTGATTTTTTTCAAAATTAGATTTGTCCACTTTAGAAAGCTTCACCACCAAACGCACGATGCCACTATGATCCGGGTTTCTTCCACTCCACTCTGCTGCCATCTGCTTCCCATCTAGCCACCACACGTCAGAGAGTGTCCCATACACGCCGACGTGTGGACAATGCAGAGCCGCGTGTGACGGCTTCCTCCGCCTTTAACGTTTGTTGCTGGACCTCGTGGAGATTCTGGCAACCATCGCCGGCGCGTGGTCTTCACATGCCAACGAGCGACCGTTGCTCTGCCAACTGCCAGTGTGTTGTTCATTTATTTTTTTATGCTTTTCCTAGTTTTTTTTTGAGCTTTTTCTTTTAGGTAATCTTCTCTGTGTTCCATGTAATTGTTACACAATTGGTGTTTGAGTCCTTTGAACTCTATATACACATTTAATCACCTTTATTGGTGGCTTAAATTTTTGACATCCATATCAAGAATCAATAGGTCTGCGTCATTCATTTGATGCATTGACTCTGCATAATTGCATTGCATTCTTTGGTGTTCATTGTTGAGTTGTCTGGCCCTAATTTGTTGTAATTTCATTTTCTTTAAGCCTACAACTTAGCTTTAACTTTAGTTTGTAGTTCATTTTCACGTCTCTTAAAAAAAAAATCACATCTAAAACGAAAATAAAAATTTACCAATAATAAAACGACTATGCCAAATAAGAGCTAATATGGTTAAAAACCCTTTATTTATTTTTTTTTTATTTTTTTTTCTTTTATCAATCGCGTCCCACAACTTTTCAATTTCAATAATATCTTTAGTTAGAGATGACCAATAATAAAATAGATATTGTGCATATTTTATAACAAAAACAAAAAATTTGGCAGACAAGGAAGCTAGGCCTATGGGAATGAAGATAGTGCCAACAAAGATAAAAGTCTATACGAGTTTCTTTTTGTTGGTAGTAAAATGTACAGATTGTAAGGAAAATTTGGACAAAACCTACATGGGGATATTTGGGAAAGAATAAATAATTCCTATAGGATGCCTAAGAGGAAACCAACATGAAAATTCCATATTCCTAGGAATCCTATAAGACTCCTAATCATTCTCAAATGTGAGAATAGTAACATTCCTGAAAATCTAAATTCTCAAACATCACATTCTTAAGAATGTATATGCCAGAAAGAATGTTAGATTCTACGATCCAGACGTCACGATGGAGTTTGCACTAGAAACCAACACGCCCTTTTGCACGTGTGAATTGATTACCCAGCAACAATAAAAGTCTCCTAGGCAAGAGAAATACGGTAAGTATTGAATTTGTGTTTGGGATTCTCTTCAGAATAATATCCTCCAGTCAATATACTCTTTATGTCGTGTTGTTTCAAACAACAGAAAATGTAGAAAATATGCAATTATCAAAGCAATCAACCTCATTATAACCCAAACCTTCATTTTTCGTATGTTGGCTAAACATGAATCACCATTAGATCCGTTATATATATGACTAGCCCATTCCCTATCACAAAACACCGGGGTGGAGTCGCAGCCATTTGCTCATGTTTTTGGTGAGTTCCATGCTGTAAAACAATGAGCAAACCAAGCGAGGGAGTAGGGGAGATATCTGTGACATCCCCAAGTAAAACAACTTCCATACTAAATCCAGAAAAAATTATGAGGCTTCAAGAGTACGGTGTGGTTTTTAGCATTACTCTTCTGAATAATACAATTATATACAAATGTGGCGCTAGAAAGATGCATTTCAATTACATCATTGGGCTTATTCTTCCTATATGGGCAGAAAAGAGCTACTACACACAACACGGCAAAGTCACAAGATTAAATCCAACACAAGATGCTAAAAATTTAGCCCCTTATTAGTAGGTGATATCTATAATCTTCTATATTGAAAGTAAACTCAAGTTTTTTAGTTTAATAGTTTAGGTGAACAGGCAATGAAGCTGGCGACTCAAATGCAAAGAAAAAACTCAAACCGTTGCAGGAGGGGTAAGCCTTAAGGCCTCATTTGCCATCGTTGTTGCCACCATATTGTGTAGAATTACCATTCCAGAAGGCATTTCTGTCGTTGAACCGGTCATCCTCTTCATCATGCTTTAGAGTATGAATATTGCTCCCAAAACGGGATGTCGTTGGTTGCTTCTTCTTGCCATCGTCTCTTCCAGTTGCAGAGGTGCTTTGGTTTGAAGAGTCGTGGGACTGGGGCCTCTCTCTTCCAGCCATGTTGTTCTGAAGTGTAGGATTTGGACCTAAAATAGTAAAAGCCAAACAGGTAAGTGGAATAAGCTATTCTGTATAGTAGGCTGAGGCATATAATAGCAGAACAGAAAAGTGGGGTGCATATGCCATCAAAGCATATTGCACAACAATTTTCCCGCAAAGTCTTGACTAAACAGTTATATAAAGTACTTTCCCCACACACAAACCAAGAAAAAAATAACCAGGACCAAAAAAAGATTTTACACCTCCGTTGAAAAGCCAAAACTTGCTATTTTTACTGGAAAAAGAAATCCTCTAAGAGAAATGCCAACCATTATAAACAACGCTGGAGAAACTTTCCATTCCAATGAAGACTTCAAAGGACTCAGGAAACAGACTTCAATACTAAGAATTTAAAAGATTCCAAACAGTGAAAGAAACATAATTTATTTATTACTGAAAAATGCAACACCGACCAGCTATAGCGTCCAAACTCTGCTCACTGACGAAATACATCACCATTCATAAACAAGCTTTAAATTAAATTACCTCCCTATGAGAAAAGAATGGGGTAAGCAGAGAGAGAGGAAGGACGGGAAATGGCCCCAGACATCAGAATGCAGAAGGTTTCATTAAAATTAAAAAAACTCATAGAACTGAAAGTTATAGAGGTGTTCTGCTCATCCAGCAGCAGAACGAAGAAGAAAAAAAAAACTAGTAGATGCAGGAAGCTAGCTCATTCCATGTAGTCAAATACCTACCAACCAACAGGAAGGGCACCAAATTATTACAAGTCATCCAACCTGAGACCGGTCATTGTCCCCCTTTCTAACAAAAAAAATCTCCCAACCAACAAAAAGAAAAAGAAACAACAGAAGAGGAGAGTATCCAACCCCTAGGCAACTACAGACGTCATAGCAGCAAAACAAACATATCTAGCACATTAGGCATAAAGGAAATATGTCATTTTCAGAGATTTTTATACATAAATTGTTAGGAATATAAGCTGTAGACGCACAAACACCCCCCCCCCCCCCCCCCCCCTCAACTACATTTCATTCATAAATATTTGGGAAAACTTCACTTAACTCACTTAAACTTTTATCTTTTAAGTCAACCTTTTACTTATAAAAAAAGAAAACTTTTATCGTTTTTGCAATCACCTTAAAGTTCAATAACTCTCAATTTAATATATCAAACTTTAAAAATTTTGCAATGTTGCTACTACCATTGGGGTTTAGGGATAAATCAGACAGCAAAAGGGTGAAATGACCTTTATACCCTTGAAAATTTTATAAAATTTCAAATTTACCCTTAATTAAAATTTAAAACTAAAAAAACAAAAGAAAAGGATTAAAAGAAAAGAGAGAAAAAAAAAAGGAAAAAGAAAAAGCCAAACCGTGGGTATGTCACCCACAGCTTGCCATGGGTCACAAGAGATTTCTACCGTAGGTCGCTTGACCCACAGTTCCTGGTCTTCCTGAGCAAAACAGTCCCATCTCTATTCTATGAAAGAATCACTGCATTACTCTTGGAGAAATCTCATTGTTCTCATACGATGGAGCGTGTATGTCAAAGGGCTTAGCTTGCCTACTCCACCTCAATAAAGTCCCAGTTGACCAAGAAATTTCATAACTCAATTAAACATATCCAAGACAAAGATAAGTGGAATAGCAGTTTCACCACCAAACCATTGGCACCTCCAAACCCAAAACACTCCCACAAAACTAACAAACAGAACAATCAATCCAAACCCATTTGTTCATTTTAACAAGAAGCAAAATCCATCAAATGGAAACACCCACTTCTCTCTTTTGCACCATGGGTCATGCAACCCACGGCCAAAAACCATGGGTGCTAGACCCATGGCTTGGGTCTGGCCAGAGTTGGCTTGGCCTTGGCCTTGGGTGGTCTATTTTTTTTTTAATAAATTGGGTATTTTGGTAATTATGACATTTTCCGTTAGGATTTACTGTTAAATCTTAACGGATGTGTGACATTGCAAAAAACTGAAACTTGGATACACTAAATTAAGATTTTATGAACTTTAGGGGGTGATTGCAAAAACGATAAAAATTTAGGGAGTTTAAGTGAAGATTCCCCTAAGTTTTTGTTAAATAGTGGTCTCCATAGACCGTCCTCTTCGTCCGCAGGGTAAGAAGCGTCCCTCTTGTTCAAATTTGAAAATCGAACGTTCGAGGCTGGGGACGTGGCGTAAGTTGGGTTCCGGGTTTTTTTTGGCTTTGGCCCGGGCCGTAAGGAATCTTCTGGACCGTTTTGCCGGGTCGGGGCTAAGTCGTAAATCTTCTGGCTTCCGCGTGGGTCGTCTCATGCCGAAAGCTAAAGTCTCCCGTCCGTCGAGTTCGCCAACGGAGACGACGTCGAAGGTGTCATCTGGGCTGATTCTTGCTCGACCTCCTCCTGGGGGTTTGGAGGTTGCTGCGTCGGTAGCCACAGAGGGCGCGGGTCCGGCGGTCTCGGTTTCTGTTGGGGGTTCCATTAGGCCGGAGCCCTCGTCGTCGGCGTTACAAGGACGACGTCGCTTATGCTTCCACCGGGGGTGAATCGAGCAACGTCCTTACAGTGCTTTCAAGCCAGACTCCAGGCCCTAAAGAATCTTCTGAGGGTATGGGTATGGTATCATCGGGTTATTTGGGGTTCTATTATCCTCCTCTGCCGGCACCGGAGTTGTTGCTTCCGGAGGCTCCGGTAGCTTCTCTGGGTTCTGTCTCCTTGTTGGTCGGTTTTGAGTTGAACTCTTCTCCGATGTCCTCCTCCTCTCTAGTCCCTGCGGTTCCTTCTGTTCAAGCCCACGCAGCTTCTTCTTTACATGTCTCTGTAGATCCAGTAGAAGAGAAGAAGTCTGCTAAAGATCCTCGTCGGATTTCAGAGTTATCCACTAATTCGACTTTGGGAGAGAAAGTCCGAGATGCAGTCTATTGGTGGAAGGAGGAGGTATCAAAGCTTCAAGAGAAGAAGGATCAGCCTATTGTTTGCGATCAGAATTGGGAGAAGGATTGTTGGAGTATCGAGGCAGAGCTCTGGGGGAAGATCTCCGAGGTGAATCCGTTGGTGACTAAAGAACAGAGACAGAAGCATCGGGAGATTTGGGGTGAGATGATTGAGAACAAGAAACGTGAGAGTAAGAGGGAGCTTCGGAATCTGCAAAGTTCCGTAAATTACGGAGACATCAAAGCTTCTTCGAAGTGTAGGAGAGACAAGGCCAATAGGTCGTAGGGTTGGTTGCTTTGAGGGTTTTTTTGTGGGTTGTTCTCAGGTTTTCTTGGTTTTTGGGTGCTGTTTGGTTTCTTTTGCGGGTAGTATTTTAGTTGGTTCTTTGTTTTCTAGGTTTTGACTTGGGGGCTGTTTCCTGGGTTTTTTTCGGGTTTTTTGGGTCAGCTGTGGTTCTCCTGTGTATACTTCCTGTGTACGTAGGGGCTCCTTACGCTTTCTTTTCAATGAAATCTACTTACTTATCAAAAAAAAAATAGTGGTCTCCATAGAAATTGGGGGTTTGTATCTGCATGTTCGATAAATAACTAATTAGTTCATACTGGCCGCTATAGCTCATTCCATCACCTCCTCATCTACATTTCACTCATAAATTTTTGTTAAACGGTGGGCAATTGTTTGTCAGAAATGTATTTTTAATAAAAACTAAACGAGCAATTGTGAAAATAGCAGTTAATTGTTTGTGGCTTAAACTAACATACAATAAATAACTTCCTTGACCCCAGATCCAAGACCTAACTGCATAAAATTGGCACAGTAAGGTAAGGAAACTCACCATATTGCCATATGCCATTTTGAGATTCCTGTTCAGAGCTTGATGAGCTGGCACCACCACCGAGATAAGAGAAAGGATTCATGTAAGATAAAATCCTCCTCACATATGTAAAATATCCCCCATTAGTTCCATCTAAAGAATCAACGTTAGTATCTGTTTGATCAGAGGATGAAGATGCTCCTCTGTAATTACCCGCACCTCTTTGATGTGGAACCACTATCAGCGTTTGTCTATTAAACAGGCCCAACTCTGACAATGATTTGCTCAAATCTGCAGCAAATGGAATATATCAATCATTTACATTCAAATTGTTGTGTTTCTGTCAACATACATGTTAAAAACAATAGAACAAAAAGATTATTCCTGATGCTGTCTTGTGAGTAAACAGCATCAATAACCAATGCGACATCTCATACTCCCACAAGGAATGTGGATTAACTCTAAATAGAAGCAATTTCACTTTGAAATGCTGTCATGTATAAATACACAGAGAAACATCTCCTCGCTGAAAATTTCCCCACATGGGTCCTAGTAGATAACACAAAAAAGGAACAATGTGCTTGAAAATATAGTATCTGTAAGTAAAATAGTATTGAAGATGATAAAATCATGATCAAGTGTCCATTAATATGGGAGCACACATTTCTACGTGAACATCACGCTCATCCTGTGCAACAACATACTTGGCATATTGGGAAAATCATGAATTTTATGTATTTATAACATGAAAATATGATTATGTTGCAGATGGCGCCGATTAATAGCACCATTTTCATATGTCGCTAAGCCATGTCCAAATTCTTTATAAACACCCATGCTTTATGCTACACAGTGCTGGACTACCAAAAAACAAAAAAGAAAAAGAAAACATGTTTGGTTAAGTGTATCTACTATTCTGTGAAAGTAGAAAGCTCAAATACTGATTCAAGCACAGTACACTTCTTGCAGGTAAGTAGCATTACCATAAACACACATACACACGCATGCACATCAAATTCAAGCATGCCTTCCCATTAGCACTACCAAATTAGTTAAGACTCCACCCGCCTCGGGTTAAAACGGTGTTGTTTTGATCATTACGATTCATTAAAAAATAAAAATATAAATAAAACTAGAAAATATAAAGAAGAAGATAGAGACCATGGTGGAATCACTGTTCAAGTCTCTCTCTCTCTCTCTCTCTCTCTCTCTCTCTCTCTCTCTCTCTCTCTCTCTCTCTCTCTCTCTCTCTCTCTCTCTCTCTCTCTCTCTCTCTCTCTCTCTCTCTCTCTCTCTCTCTCTCTCTCTCTCTCTCTCTCTCTCTCTCTCTCTCTCTCTCTCTCTCTCTCTCTCTCCTCTCTCTCTCTCTCTCTCTCTCTCTCTCTCTCTCTCTCTCTCTCTCTCTCTCTCTCTCTCTCTCTCTCTCTCTCTCTCTCTCTCTCTCTCTCTCTCTCTCTCTCTCTCTCTCTCTCTCTCTCTCTCTCTCTCTCTCGTTATTTTTCTTTTCATGATCATTTTCATCAGAACTATGTCGTTTTACTTTTATGCAGCGTCACGTGACATTAGACGGCATTTGACGGGGAAAAAGTTCACGGAACTGACAGAAGGGCCACATTGACCATGATGTGCAAGTTCAAGGATTAAATTGACCAAATCAAAGATACTAGGACCCGAATTGGCAGAAACTCTAAACTTGAAAGGACCAGTATGTATTTTAGCCTTCTTTTTTTTTCTTTTTTTTTTTTTTAAAAAAAAAAAAAAAAAAAAAAAAAACTAATAATGTTGAGACATTCATACCTTGACTACTGAATATTTTGCGGGGATAAGGAATGGCTAGATCATAAGTGCCAAAGCCACTTGGTAGGTTTCCATCAACATAGTCTTTCACCATTCTCAAAGTGCTTGTCACAGAAAACTTCTCTTGTAGGCTAGAACCAGCAGGCAATCGTATATTTAAATGGACATCACTTGGCATATTATCTCTTACAGAACCATCCGATGCATAAGCCTGCATATGGTTTACAGCTTCAGCCTTTTCATCTTGCTCAGCTTCCTTTACTTCAATACCAACCAATTGTTCACCTCCTCCAGGAGCAGCTGAATGATGACCACTGATTTTTTCTGGAGCAGGACAACCATCTTCAGCACTGGAAGAGTTATGATCAGCTCTAGAGTTTTCTATGTCAGCCACTAAAGGACCAACTGATCCTTTATGTACCTTAGTGGATGAGGTGGGCTGTTCATCCACAACACTCTTTGACTTGCTGGTGTCATATGATCTTGAAGATGTCTTCTCATTCATTTCAGTATCTTTCTCCTGTCCATGTAAATGGAATGAAACAGTACAAGCAAATCATGCAACAGTTAATAAATATAAAAGATCAATGAGGCAATGACTACCTATTCTAGTTACCTCAACTTTGCATTCATGACCTTTCTTTTCCTCGGTTACGTCAGAGGTTACCGCTGGCTTAGCCTCTTCATACTGGACATGCTTGTCAGTTGAAGGCGATGGAACAACTGTACTTGAAGAACTTTGTTCATTAGATGAGGCAGCATTAGAACTAGAAGTGGATGCTCCAGAATTCCTTGAAGCAAGTGCCGCAGTTAGGAAAGTTGCAGTTGTTTCCTGCACTCCACAATATATGACCTTGTCATGTTTCTAATAAAAAGGAAGTTCCTAGGCTCGTAACTTCCCAATAATGGCATGGCCTCTCACAGCTGATTATTGCTACAGTATCATTTTTGGCACTAAGATGAAAAAAATGGGATTGGTTTCATATGAGTCGGTCTGATCCATGGCGTGTGAAATGGAAAGCATATATTCTGGTTGATTTGCCATTAGTGTGAAGTAAAAGTACATGTAAAATTTTAGTTGGCCATGAAAGGGGTATAACAATCTTCTTATAAAAGGCAGTGATTTTCAAGGAGAGGACATTGCATGAAAAGGCACATCATTAGATGGAAAGTCAATCTCATAAACTACAGCAGAAGCGACTGCATTGTAGACAACTAAGGTGTTTAAATCTTTTCCATTGCTTTCTCCAGCACATAGAACCCAGTCAAATGGAGGTCCGCTCCTCAAACATGGCCACTCATCAACATGATAGCACAAGGATTGGGGGCAGTGGTCCCATAACAGAATAAAATGGGCACTCACAAGCGCTGACTAATGATGATTAAAATGAACAACTATATACCTGGATATGCAGACTCAACCATGCCTTTTCTAAACTGGATGCCAGATCTTCAGCACTGACAAATCCGTCTGTAAAGTTATTCACAAAGAGAATAATCAAATATTAACTACATGGTTATGTGTTGTCCTAGATGCTAGCCTGAAATATGAACAACATACCATTTTGCCAAACTTGTACACCATTAAATCCTATAGCTGTAATACAAGGAACAGATTTCTGTGGGTCTGTAACAGCTTGAGTCAAGGATATGTGCTTGGTTTTATAAAAAAATGTTAGAAAGAGCTTAAAAAGCTATTTTACCAGGTAAAATAAAACAATGACAGCACTGGCATTAAGATGGCACATATTGCAATGCACACAAAATAGAACTACTAACTCTTTGATGGAACAAACCAACCACCGAAAAGCCAGCAAAGGAAAAAGCGTACCATGGGACCAATGTATTGACAACTAGCTAACTCATGGCTACAATATAACAGGAATACAAAGGACGTATAAGGAAAGGTAGCAACTATGTCGATTGAGCCATGATGCTGATCAGGAGCAAATTTAAGGGGGGTCTGCACCCCACCCCCCCACTCCAAAAAAAAACTTTCATAGATTTTTGGTCATTTTATTAATGGAGGTGCTCCCCACCCCCTACATGGCCAAAAAAAAAAAGTACGAATAATAATTTTATTGAAAGAAAAGGGCAAAGCCCTCGACAAGAGAGCCAATCACCCTAAAGGATTCTACAATCTAAAAAATTAACCAAATCTACCAGATTAGATGAGGAGAAGTTAGGAACATATACAAAAGGTCAATCCAAAAGAGATCACAAAAAAGAGGATTTTAAAGAACGCACGTCAGACTCGTAATCCTCAAAGAAATGCCGGTTTCTCTCTCTCCACATTAAGAAAGCAAAACTAACTTTCTAGATAGCCTCTTTGGGATGTCCCCGCCCTAGAATCTTCCAACAATGAAGCAAGTTTAGGATGTTGCAAGGCATAGCCCACGAAACCCCGAATAACTTGAGAACAAAGTGCTAGAGATCACTAGTGTACTCGCAGTGAATGAGAAGGTGATTTATGATGCGTTTGGTTCGAATATTATTCATTATTCGAACCGGGATTTTATTCAAAAACCCGGAACCCGATTCCATGTTGAATAAAACCCAGCTGGCTCTTGAATATTGTTTTGAATGTGGTTTGAATTTCGAGGTGATGAAATCATGAAATTGACGTGTGAATTTCGAGCAGAATTTTCTTTCAACTGGCCAATAAAACTTTAAAAAAAAAAAAAAAAATTCAAGAAAAATAGGAAAATGGGGTGAACGCGAGCCACCACCAGAGGTGGCACCGCGTGGATTTCGGGGTGGCCCGAAAGCCACCCCGCGTGGATTTCAGGGTGGCCCGAAAGCCACCCCTAAGCCTTTCGGCCACCTTTGGGGTCGGGGGTGGCTGCGTGGCTACCCCCAGTGGCCGGGGGTGGCCGCGCGGCTTCGGGCCACCCCGAAATCACCCCTAGGGGGTGGGGGGGTGGCGCCGGCAACCTCTGGGGGTGGCTCGCAAGCCACCCCCCTCCCAAGGGGTGGCTGCCGGCTTCCCCAAAACCATATTTTCTCTCTTTTTTTAAAAAATAAAAATAAAATTTTTGTTTTTTTTTGTTTTTAATTTTTTTTTGTTATTTTGTTTATTATTAATTTTATTATTTTTTACCATACCAATTATTATACACAACTTTTCATACAATCCAATCACTTTCTACCATTATAAAACACTTTTTTTCAATCTCAAAAATTCAACACCCAAACACATTCAAAAAGAATCTGAATTATATTCAACATCCAAGCACATTTTCATTGCCTTGAAATTCGCAATAAGATTCAGAATATTATTCATATTCGAAATATTCAATACCCAAACGGACCATTAGAGTCTCCTCATTCTTTTTGCATAGGAAACACCCGTTTACAATAGAGAAACCTCACCTTCTAAGATTATCAACCGTGAGAATTCTACCCTTTGTTGGCGTCTATAAGAAGAAAGCAATGCGGGAAGGGGCCTCAATCTTCCAAATACTTTTCTAGGGGAACGAACAATGTTCTTCAGTCTATAACATTTTATAATAGCTCCTCGCTTCGAAACCATGACTGCGAGCTGGGGTCCACAGCATTCTATCCACTTCTCCCGGATGGGTTTTTGAGAAGTATAACAAATTGAGAAACGAGTCAAAAGATTCAAACTCTCAATCCTGGACTGCCCTAATGAAACTCGAATTCCAATGGATAAAAGAGACGGAGGGATCCAAACAGTTTGACACCAAGGCCTCTTTATTACTGGCTATTGAATAAAGTTCTGGGAATGAGTACTTCAGAGCCACTTATCCACATCACGCATCATGCCAAAAGCAAATGCGGGATCCGTCCCCCACCTTGAAGGAGACAAGATTGGAGAAAAACCTCAGCCGTTTCTAATATTCTTCCAAAGACACACCTCGTAAGGCCCTCGACCTTCCTCTGGACACCAATTCCCTCCTTGGACCCCATACTTCTCAACAATCATCTGTTTCCATAAAGATTTATCCTCTTGCATGAATCTCCATAACCATTTACCAAGAAGAGCTTTAATGAAAATATGAGATTTTTTACTCCCAACCCTCCTCTAGGGACTGGGAAGCAAATAGTCTTCTAACTCACCAGGTGAAACTTGGACTCCCCGCCTAGTTCATTCCAAATAAAATCTCTCTGAAGACTCTCCAATCTCCTAGCAACGCATGCTGGTAATGGGAAGAGGGATAAGAAGTACGTAGGTAGATTGAATAACGTACTCTTGATGAGTGTAAGGCGCCCTCCCTTAGACAAGTAGATCTTCTTCCAACTAGCCAACATTTTTTCCATTTTCTAGACTACCCCATCCCATATAGTCTTTGATTTAAAAGGAGCACCTAGAGGGGGACCCAAATATTTCAAGGGAAGAGAAGAAATGCTACAACTAAGAATATCGGCCAGCACAACTAACTCAGATTTCTGGAGGTTGACTGTCAAGCCTTAAATGGCCTCGAAACATAAGAAAATGTGACCCAAATTATGGATTTGATCACAATCTGCATTGCACATAATAAGTGTATCATCTGCGAACAGAAGGTGGGATATTTCAAGGGGAAAGAAAAATTCTAGTCAAGTCCAATCCCCCCAGAATAAATTCCTACTTTCACCCCAAAAAAATGAGAACCAGGAAGCTACTTAAATGTCATAGAATTTAACACAATGAAATGATTGTTGTAATTAGAACATATTAATGAAATGGTTTTTTCTTTCTCTTTTCTTTGCAAGTAATAGAAATGATTTTGAAATTTGGAAACGCTCATCTGCCAAGAAAGATAAAATAGAGCTTTCTGGAGACTTAAGGGTCAAAACCAAGGACAGTTTGTTTAACAGATAAAAGAAAGTGAATTCATGCGAGCCATACCAATTTTAAACTTTGAGCTCAGCTAGTACTTTTGCAACACTAGTATTTGGTGACCATCTTACCGGAAGAGCAAAAATTTAAAATGCTGCCTGCAGGTAAAGATGGACCAAAGTACCCAAAAAGAAAAAAGAAAAAAGAAAAAACTAATTTCCTAGATAGATGATGTGTAAAGGTGCCATTTCTTGTTCATAACAACACACAAAATAAAAGTGTATGATGTATGGTATTTCATCAAAGATATCACTCAAACACTTGAAATGCTTTGGATGTGGTTCCCACCTACTCCAAGCAATGTGCCCGTGGTCTCATGAAAAGTTGAAAGACTAGATGCTCAACATCTCTAAGTGAATATTATTTAACAGCAAATTGCCCTGAAAGTGAGTCAAGATGCACATTGTAGCAACGGACTGTGAGTACCTGGTTGTCTAAAAAATGAAAATGCAGCTAGAATTCAACCAAAAAACTATGATAACATTCTTAAAGACTTAGGTTCTAAATATATATTATTCTGGTAGCTCAATATCAAATTATCATGTTTAATGCTCTTTTTTGAAGAATGGCAATAGCTCAAAAGTGTAGCTTTCGAGGAAAGTAAGATTTGTCATCATCAAGAAGGATACATAATGCAGAAAAGTGTGCAGCATCAGTGCTCCCTCCAGGGATATGCAATAGAATACAATACTTTGATAGAGACTCTGCCACCTGAATGCAGCTTTTGAACGTAAGAACCATAGATGGAGTGCATATTAAAGGAATTAAAGGAAAACCCTGACCAACTAAAAATGAATAAGAAAAAAGGAAGAAAGCGAACATTTGAATTAGTCCATGTGGATTCTTCCAAACAACTAGACTCCGCATCTTCACCTGAAAACATTAACCCACCAAATCAACTTAACCTCAATAATGAAAAAAAGAGTTCAGTACTTAGAATATCTAAATATTACATAATATTAATATGCATTGGTGTAGGCAATTCTAAAGTGCTGACATTGCAGAAGGTTGTAACAAAAACAGGACACAGCAGCAGTAAAATATACAATAAAGAAGAAAAAATCCATAACAGAGTTTGTATCGCAGATCAGTCCAGCAACAGCCTTCACTTCATGCTTCCAAAGATAGCCCACACTTCAACCACCTGAGAACTAAAACTAACTACACAAACTTACCTGAACAGGCATGATCATTTTGCCCAGCAAGAACATTTGTTCCTTCCTACCAGCCTTAACACAACAATTACCAGCAAGTACTATTGACAATTATTTTCTGATGTTAAGCAAACAATAATTTAGGAAAAACTACACTTACCCCCCTGAACTTTCACCTCAATTGCAATGTTCTCACACTAAAAAAAGCTGCAATTGACCCTCAAAACTTCTAGTCCCTTTCACTTAACTCCATATGTTAGGGTTTTTTTGTTAAATTAGACGAAAAATGACAATAATACCCCAGCAGACCCAGCTGTGGGTCTCCTCCAAAGATTTTTTATTTATTTAAGGGCATTTTGGTATTTTTCACACATCTCACCGGGGGTATATCGGACATTTCACGCATTTGCCATCCAAGTTAACAGAAAATCCTAACGACAAAGGGTTAAGTGAAAAAGGGCTAATAGTTTGAGGGGTCAATTGCAAATCTTTTTTTTTTTTTAGTTTGGAGGGATTGCAATTGAGGTGAAAGTTCAAAGGGTAAGTGTAATTTCCCCAATAATTTATTCAAACATTAAAAAAAAAAAAAAAAAAAAAAAAAACAACTTTTTCTTTTGTTTCCATTAGTAGAAACTTATTAAGGAAAAAAATAAGTAAACATTATATCAAACAAGCTTCATGTGGTCCCTTTAGGAGAGGGTAACACCAAGGGTTATACCAGCCATATGGGACCAGCTAAACAATCATGTTTTGACATGCAACTAACCAGGGGTTCATTGCTTCATAGAAAGCAACACACATATGTCATATACTTTCTTGTTACTTAAACATTCCCCTTATATTAATAAAATGAATCTTTATTCACCAAAGAAAAAGGGAAAGAAAAAGATAGCAGTGCACAACATTAACCTATGTTCATAAATAAAAGAATTTATAATTTCTAATATATCATAATTATAAAAAATTATAAAAAAAGAAGAAGAAGAAGAAGAAACCAAAAGCCTTAAATAGTTAAACATCGTTGCTTAAAATACACTATAATAATTACAATTATACTAATTTTGATAGGGATTTGACTTAAGTGCTGTAAAAAAAAATCTACAGGAGATCTATAGTTTTTTCAATGATCCATATTTAATTTTAAGTTTCCATGGGAAAGAGAGAGAGAATGAAATTAAATTTGGACCCTTGAAAAAACTATAAGAAATCTCCTGTAGTTTTTTTTACAGTACCTAAGCCAAATCTTTTTTACAATGTCTTCTCCATTGCACCAGAGACTATTAAATGTATCACCAGAGCACAACACTTCAATAAATTGAGTGCCGCCCTTATGTCCATTGATAGGAAACTCCATAAAAGCAAAACTGTAGAAATTATATGAAAGAGGCGTTTACCTGAAATATAGACGACAAAGAGTTTCTTCTGCCTTTTGGCTTCTATAATTGCTTCAGTAATAGAACCTTTAAATGTAAGCAAGGAGAGAGAATGTTCCATCTGTTCACATAAAGGAAAAATTTTAAAGATACCAAAAATGTCCATAGGCTCTTGCTAGCTTCACATAACGCACAGATAGAAGTAGCAACAAGTTCAAAGAGCACATTACAAGGATGGAATTTAAATCAAACCTAAAGCACAAAGTTATTTAATATTATAATCTATAGGTAGTTTTAAAATGAGAAAGGAAACCAAACCTGTATCAAATGAAACATTTGAAGGTTGGGAAACTCAATGCTCATGACTACAGACTAGAGAAAAGGTTATACGACAAAGGAGACTTGTAACTAACTTAGGAAGAGAACCATTGACAGCTAGCCAACTCATCTAAAAGGGAAACATCAAGTCAATGAACCAGTGTGTAAAAATTAACAAATCAGCTCACTAGATATAGACACCATGACACATTCAAACATGCTCATATTCCACCATGCTCAATCAAGAACATCTATATTTTCCAACTTAGTAAGATTAGTACTGAACCACAGAAATGTCCTCTGAAAGCCATATCCCAAGCTAGAAGTTTTAGAATTTCTAATTCTAATTTAGAAATTCTAAAAAAAGAAATAAGTACACATAATTTGAAATTGGAAAACCAATACTGAATAGTATATTATTCTTTGATAACAGCAATTTCTGAAATATGAAAATCCATCTTTTCATTTCTTATTTTTTTGATTGATGGTATCAGTAGCAGCAAGTTCCAACTGTAGTGACTGTAGCGGTGGAATTTATGAATAGTTCGGGGATTATTGATGATAGATGTGACTGTATTAAAAGTTATAACAACATGAGTTGGTACCAATCGTGGTAATAGTGGAAGTGCAAGCAGCGTCAAGTTCATGGGAGCAATACCAGCAGTGCTGTTGGCAACAACAATAGTGTCTATCATGGTGGTGGAGTCATTATCATTCCGGTTGTGGAGTCAACATTGCCATTATTTAAGGTAGTGGTAGTAGCGGCAACATTAATAGTGTCAGCGACATTTACTATAGTGTTGCTAATTGTATATGTGACAAAAGGAACATAATTTACTTCTGAGGAAGAGTCTCACCTAAAAGAAATAATAAAATAATTAAAACTCTACGTGCATGTTCAGCATTTAGCATTCACAACAAATTGTAGGTGATTGAATGGATTTTGAGATTTGTATCAACTAAGTAAGTGCCTAACTATTATGCATTATTGAATGCACTAAATAAATTGTTGATAAGTAAATGCACTAAATAAATTAAGTGCTTAAATTAAAAACATTACAATTTTTGGCAATAAATTGGGCAAAAATTTAGCCTTAGTTTCTTTTCTACACTTAAAAGTAACCAACACTTGCAAGGTTGTGTGTAACTAACTTTTACATAATGATGTAAGGAAAGTAAAATTATAAAAGAAGCAGACAAGTGATGCTGCTACAATACGGGCCTTGAATGGAGCACAAAAGATATTTCAGATTCTTAAAAATTCAACCATCACAAACTTCAACTCAATATATATAGGAGCCTAAAGTAAAGCACATAGAACCCCTCATATCATAAAATTCAAAGTACATAATCAGCAAAGAATGCTTTTTCCTTTCTTGTCTGTAATTCGGAATTCACTTTTCAGGCAGGGAAAAAATTCAATTTTCCTTAAACTCCCTCCGGATTTTCCATCATTTTTCCAAAATTGTCAGTGACTTGATTGAAAAAAATATTGCCCGCCAATTGGGGAGAATAATGCAACTCTTCACCAATGAATCAAGTCTAATCCAAACAATATGTGCGTCTCTATGCAAATTCAATTTTCTATAACAGATAATCAACTTGCAACTAATGGCCACAGGACAAAATTAGATACAGCGAAAAAAAGAAAACGACAAGACGTACCTATACAAACGGAAGTATTGGACACAATAACCCCTAAACTATTAAATATAAACCCCAAACTCCGTTTGGCCGCTGAGAAAATACAGGAGAAGAAAAGAAACTCCAATTTCAAACTTCCGAGCCAAATATATAGCTGTTAGGCTGAATTGAAGCAGGCTTTTCAATATTTGCTTCGAAGTTTCATTTCCATTCTCTTTCTGTTTCCTTAGCTTTCTCAAGAGCCAAACATTGAATAGGGAAAAAGAAAACGAATAAAGCACTTTGTACCTTGAGTGATAGGCCTCGTAGAAGACTGTCTCTGCAATTAGGCGAGCGAGAGAGAGCGATCTAATAGACAAAGAAAGTTTAGACCTTTGAAGTCAAAACTGAGAACCGCTATGATTGCGCCACGTCATCATTTTAAAGAATGACACCGACATCCTTTTTGATTCTCTCCCGGGATTGAGATGTCAGATGAGGAGGTTGCGATCTATAAATATGAAAAATGATTTTTTTGTACAAAGTAACATTTGCACGACAAGACAAATCGATGGATTCATGCAAGTCGGCTTAGATATATGGTTTCACTTATGTGTTTTGTTGTGTAAATATTGTGCATCTTTATATTATATATATAATTTATTTTTCTTAATAATTTAGGTTCAAATAAATTTTGAATGGTCTAATCAACTACTCCAATAATAATTTGAACAGTTTTTGTTGGAAATACTTATTTGAAATGTGGAGGATCATCTAGATTATATTTATACATTTAATAGAGTAATGCTAAAAATTATATTTTTATTTTATAATTATCTCACTGCGATGATGTGATAGTGTCAATTCATCCTTTTTTCTTCTAAAAAAAAATGGGGCAGTGCTACGATGAAGCAAAGCTTCCGGAATTTATCCGGAAGTTTTGCTTCACCATGGCATAATTGTAATTATTAATATTTACAATTATGCCATGGTGAAGCAAAACTTCCGGATGAATTCCGGAAGTTTTGCTTCACCCAAGCATTACTCAAAAAAATGACGAATCTTAGGGTGGAATAATATTATGAGATAGTTATGAGATAAAATTATAGTTTCTAACATTACTTATTTATATATATATATATATATACATATATATAAAGGGTTAAATATGATTTAGTCCTCTTAATTAACAATATTTTTTATTAAGCCGTATGACCGAATAGGTGTGACATTTAGATCTATAAAATTACCAATTTATTACCTTTAAGACACTCCGTGTGAGGCTGTCGTGTATTTAGAAGAGAAAACATTGGTTTTTAGAGTGAAAAATGTTGGAAGCAGAGAAGAGGACTTAAAGAAGTGCGATTTAAGCAGAAGATTTGGAGGATCGACTTCTGCTGCCGATAAGGACCATATATATATAACAATGAAAAACATGACACTAATATACGTAATTTATTAACAACTGTCGTAATTAAATTATGTCGGGAAGAAGATCTCTCTAGAATTCTCTCTACCTTCTCTCTAGGATTCTCTGGTACGTGTCCTTGGTTACAGTCTCCATGGGAGGGAAGCTTTGTGCTTCTCTCCCGATCACCCATCACTATTCCATACCTCATCTTTTCATCGTCCCTGCCCACCGTCCACCCTTCTCACCTTTTGTTATTCATCCTTCTTTTTTCTGGTGTTTTAAGCCGCCGGAGATAAGGCATAAGCTTCATTTATCCCTCTAACCTTTCAATTCTTTACATGTTTTCCGGTTTATCACCACACAGCGTCTGTATACGGTTTTTTCCTCCGCCCCTCACCGTGTTCTATGTAACTTTTGGAAAGGTTTTATGATTGAAATTTTCAAATCTAGATCTACTCTCCTTCTTCGATTTTTACATGACACGCTCCTCACCAACGGGTTCTCCGGCGTCCCCGGCTTCCACCGATGGTCTCCAGTTCCTCCACCGCCGCCTGCTTCCCGGCACGTGGCTTGCACGCTCCAGAGCGTTCCTCGTTCTGGCCAGCGCGTGGCCACCCCGTTTGATCCTACCGCTTCCCACCACTTCGGCCACCGGTGGTTCCGGGCGAAACCGGTGTTTCCTGTTGCTAAGAGGCCTCCTCTCGGCGGCGTGTGTTCCTCACGCGCCGTCACGGACGGCTCCCCCTGCTACCGGACGGCTGTTGTTACTGTTTATGTGTTTATTTCTTTGTTGTTTTTTTGGGCTTATTTGTTGTATCCCTCTCCCCCAGTTTACCCCTGTTTTTGTGTTTGGGTCCTTGTGACTCAATACACTTGTGATATCACCTTTATTGGTGACCCCGACTTTGTGGCATCAGTGCCTCGAGCCAAAGGGCCCGCATCTTCGGAAGCATTGCCCCCACGTACTTTCATTCTTAGTTTTAAATTTGGGTTGCCCAAACCCTCCTGTTTTTGTTCTTTTAAATTTTCATTGTAATAGTTTCTGATGTACTTATAAAATATATATATATATATATATATATATATATATATATATATATATATATATATATATATATATATATATATATATATATATATATATATATATATATATATATATATATATATATATACACGTAATTTATTCAATATTTGTTGTTTTAACTTAAATTAAATTAGTTGTTAATCACTAAATCTCTCAACATTATTGTTGATACAGTTTTCGGTAAGGTGACGTGTTGTCTTGTGATTCGATGCCTAAGTCAGTTCAAACTATTTATTTTCTGGAGAGTATCAATAATCTCTCAGAGCTTAGAGAATCTGCCTGTCAACGATACCTGGCGTAGTGGTCTTATTTATACGCTCACAGTTTACAGTTATAAAACTGCTAGAATACTTGGAGCATAATTTGATTAGGAATCTGAGTCCTAGATCACATAGCCTTTAATCTTATCTTCATAGAATTCAAATTTGGTAGTAGAGTCCAAACTGTATATGACACTCTCTTTAGTTAATGTCATTCTATTAGGTACCTTATCCCATATTTGATGTGATAGAAGTCTATCTTGATATGTTTGGGATATGCGTCTTTTTGGAGATAACGAATGGTCTTGTACTTAGGTCTGATCTGGCCGGGCTGACCTGATGGGCTCGACCCCCGATACTACCTTAGGCCCACGTGTCTTTGGTGCTAATTATTTCTCCAACAATTATGGATGGATCCAAGTTGACCTACGAATAGCTAATATACATATATATATACACACACATTGTGTTTTCTTAATTAAAAAGCTTAAAGAAAAAGAACTACGAAAAACAATAGTCTTAATTACATCTAAAATTAATCATCAAACATTAGCCCAGTAGTTGAAGCTTGCCGAGGCTTGGACAGGAGTTGCTTTTAAATAGACCTCACTCTTTCTCTATTACCCCTAAATTATGCTCCCATTGCAAGGACGTGTCAGATTCAATGATGCTGCTGTTCATGAAAAATGCCGACGGCGAAGGTACAAGAAGAGTAATGGTGGAGTTTTAATTACATCTAAAACCTATAACTCTGATGGCCGGAGGTCTTTATGTAGTTTGATTGATGAAAATCGAGGAAAAGAAATAAATTGTTTAAGGTTTAAAGATGTTTAGGAACTTCTCCAAGGACAATGAAAAATAGCCTCCAGGTGTTGTGAAAGTCGTGGCTGATGAGACTTATGCTCCGTTTGTTTCGACGTAAAATGGTTTCCGTCGTAAAATGGTTTCAGGGAAGTCATTTTTCAGGAAACCATTTTCCGTCGAAAGCATTTTCCGGTGTTTGGCGCGTACGGAAAATCGCAAATATTTTTTTTATATTTTTATTCAATCATATTAAGTTATAAAAATCAATTTTTATTTACAACATAAAAATATTAATGTAAAATAATATAAAAATCATCGATGACGAGATTTCGTCATTGACCGACTAGATTCTGACTATTTTCACCTGATTCCGGCTAATATAACTAGAATTCGAGATAAAGGCCGGAATTCGGACAGTTTCGTCGAAATATGGGATAGCCGGATTCCGGCGAAAGTGGCCGGATTCCGGCACAAAAGGCCGGATTCCGGCCATCTGGCCGAATCTGGCCAGAGAGGCCGGATCCCGGCAGGCTGGCCGGATCTGGCCAGATCCGTCCGGCCAGCTGGCCATTCTGGCCAGAGCCGGCCGGGAACCGGCCTCCCTGGCCAGGGGCGGCCGGGATCCGGCCTCCCTGGCCAGGGCCGGCCGGGATCCGGCCTCCCTGGCCAGGGCCGGCCGGAATCCGGCTCGCTGGCCAGATCCGGCCAGATGGCCGGAATCCGGCCTTTCTGGCCAGATCCGGTCAGATGGCCGGAATCCGGCCGGTCTGGCCAGATCCGGCCAGATTGGTCGCCGGAATCTGGCTGACCGGATTCCGGCGAAGGTGGCCGGATTCCGTCGCCAGATTCCGGCGACATTAACGGATGTTGGATTCCGATACCAGCAATATTTCGATGGTGGTCGGTTGCTTGAACGTGAAGGTCGACTGTGCCGTTTAAAATAGATCGACTGCGTCTGGCGTCTTCGGAAAATGATTTACGCTTTTAAAAAGCGTAAATCATTTTCCGAAATTTACTAAGCATTTTTGGTCAAACAGAAATTATTTTTCGGTTGACTATTATTTTCGCCCCTACCAAACACCGGAAAATGCCGAAATCATTTTCCGGAAATCATTTTACGCCGAAACAAACGGAGCATTATATAGATCTGGAGAAAACTGAGGTTTAATGAGTGAGTTAAGAAATAACATTGTTTGAGGCTATCGCGGTCAAATGGAAGTAAGTTTCATTCAAACAGGAACTTATCATAAGCGGCGTTCAAAATGGGTTCGAATATCATTGCAATCAAGTGTTTCGAATTTGAGTTAACATCATCGCGTTCAAACCTGCTTCGAATGTGAGTGTGATTGGAGCATTCAATGACCCTTTGTGAAACATTGTAAATTCAGTCTTGTTAGAACTTGGAGCGGTTGCTCTTGTGATCGAGCCTTTCGGAAGCTTGAAATTTTAAAGCCTTAAAGTCCTCCGTTCGAATAGCTTTCGACTGTGACTGCAATCGGAGTATTCCAAAACTCGATTTTTAGGCATTGTTTGATTTGCGAAACAGACTCTTGGAATGAAATGATTATTTATATAAAATAGTTATTCTTTTGTTTAGCAATTAATGATCTATTCATTGGAATATTTATTCTAATTAAAGTAGGGAAAAATACACATAACCCCTTCAAACTACCACTTAATTGTCAATGTACCCCCTAAACTACCAATTGTGTCAATGTCCCCCCTTAAACTACCAAAAAATGTCAATGTCCCCCTTAAGACCAACAAAAAGACAAAATGACCTTAATTTTTTTTGAATAAGACAAAATATCATAAATTCAAAAAATTAAAACTAGAACTAAAAAATTAAAAAATTAAAAATTAAAAACTAAAATTAAAAATTAAAAAAAACAACCAAAAAGGAACAGTTTTTTTTTTATTATTTTTTTAAGAAAAACAAACAAAAAATAACTGAAATTTATTTTTTTAAAAAATAAAAAATAAAACAAATGAAAAAAAGAAAAAGAAAAACCAATTTTTATTAAATTAAAAAACGAAAAAGAACAAATTTTTTTTAAAAGAAAAAAAAACAAAAAACAAAAAATAACAGAAATTTATTTATTTTTGTAAAAAATAAAACAAATTAAAAAAAAAAAGTTTTTATTAAAATAAAAAAACGAAAAAGAACAATGTTTTTTTAAAAAAGAAAAAAAAAGAAAAAAAAACAGAAAATTATTATTTTTGTTAAAATAAAAAACAAAAAACAGTTTTAAATTTTTTATTATTTTTTGGAAGAAATTTTTGTTATTTTATATTTTTTTAGTTTTATTTTATTTTAATAATTTTATAAAGGACATTTTTGTCATTAGGGGGACATTGACAATTTTTGGTAGATTAGGGGGGGACATTGACACAATTGGTAGTTTGGGGGGTACATTGACAATGAGGTGGTAGTTTGAGGGGGTTATGTGTACTTTTCCCATTAAAATATATATTCTCTTGCGAAGAAGAATACCTATTCCTCTAATTTTTTAAATGAATAACTATTCTTAAAAGAATAAACTACATTTTTCAGGAAAAAAAAAAAAAAACTACTCATTATTTTATATCTTTTCTCAATTTTTTTTTTCAAAAAGAAGAACCATTATGATGAGTAAGGAGTCGGGGGTGGTTGCACCGCCCCTAGAATGCCTCGTGGTGGACCCTTGAGGATTTCCGGGGGTGGTGCGACCACCCCCGGAGCATTTGGGGGTGGCCGGCCACCCTTGGCTCTTTGGTTGTGGGTCGCCGACCACCCCGGCCACCCACTGGTTTAAATAATAATAATAATAAATAAAATAAAATAAATTTAATAATAATTTGAGTTTTTTTTTTTAAAAAAAAATGTGTGGGATTTTTTTAGTAATTTTGATCAGATTCCAATTAAAGTATATGAGTTGTTACCAAACTAAAGAATATGAATAGCCATTTCATTCCACTCTCTTTTATTCTTAGTAATAACTATTCTCAATTTTTCAATAAAATACTCATTTCGTAAACCAAATAAGGCTTTAAAGTTTCTTGATGATCTAGTTCGAATGGCATTCGATCGAGGTTGCGAACGGGCTCTTATAATCTTCACTTTAAACCAAGTTTTGAACTTCAATTTAAAAACCACTTGGACCTTAAGCCTAAACCTAACAACACGTGCAACAAGTTATGACATTGAAATTTGCAAACAAAGATATATAAAACGCAACAAAAGTAAAAGTGCAACCTTACCAAAAATGAAGTGATCATCAAGGCTTGTATTTGGCATAAACTCGTAAATTAAAAGCCTTTCATGAAAGGGCCAAACACGCAGAGCTGAACTAAGGGATAAGCTTGTTTGGCATTCTAAAGGGCCACTCGAAACGGCCCACGAATATAACCGATATGTGGTTAACGGCAATCTATTTCGCACTGTGGTCCAAGATGAAGGAAAAAAAACCCAAAACAGTGGTGTGTGTGTGCCAACAGTTGATGACGATACCTATTATGGAAAGCTAACTCGAATAATCGAAGTAGAGTATTATGACACGACGAGGTATGTGCTATTCAAGTGTGATTGGGCAGACATTAGAAAGGATAGGGGATGGTCAGAGGATGAGTATGGTATAAAACTTGTGAATTTCAAAAACCTGATACATACGGGAGAGAAGATTTCGGATGATCCATACGTATTATCTTCACAAGTATCACAAGTATACTATGTCCGTGACGACAGGAACCCAGACTGGTGTTGCGTATTAAGAACTAAGCCAAGAAACGTGTATGACATTGGTCAGGGGGAAGGGAACAATGATGAAGGTCTCAACTATCATGAGAGTGAGCCTTTGAACTTGAACATTAATCAGGATCCAAATGATGTTGACTATCTAGATGTTCAATGTGCCCGTAGCGACGTACCTGCAATCGAAGTAGTACTACCACAATAAAAGTAGCATGCATGTATGACTATTTATTTTTCAATAAACATAAGACTGATTTCAAATTATATTAAACATGTTGAGCGGTTTTTATATTTCCATGTGATCTGATACTTTATTTATTTGTGTATTTTGTAGACCGATATGGCATCATCACCTCCGAGGAAGAGACTTTATACGCGGATCCCAACACGACTTTTTACACCTGAGGCACAACCATCTCAGTTTGTAGATGAGATGACACATGACACTCGCCTACCTTCTTCGAGTGCATTTATTGAGGAGCCCGTACTTGACAGCCCACATACGCCGTCGGATACGGCCAACACTGGATTTGCAGAGTCTCCTCGTGATCTTGATACTCCAATAGTGCCACATTTGGATGACACGACACAAGGTCCCAATTCTGGCGTATTTATTGGACAGTCGACAAGTCCGTACGATAGGTAGGTGTATATGTGTGTGTGTATATATATACATATATAATTTTTCTAATATACACATGTAATATTGTTTCTAATATTTGGCATCTGTTTAATTTAAATACAGATACGGATGACAATTTTCACATAAGAGATGTAGGCTCTCCAAATGCCCTTTGGACAATACCCATCGGAGAGAAGGTTATAGTCGAATTTAATGGAATGTTGCAGCCAATTTGCACGAGTGGGTTGAAATTTCGCCGGCTAGGAGCGACATATGTCCGAAGTGGGAAGTTTGTGGGGCTAAGCGCTCCAAACTGGAGGACGGTAAATCCTCAAGCTAAGGAAGACATGTGGGCCGCCCTGATGGTATGTAAAACAAGTTAGTTATAGATTTATTACGTTGAACATATATTACATGTACATAGTATCTAATTGGTTTTTTTTTTTATTAATTTATAGAAAAAATTTTACATCATGCCTGATGCACCGATTGATGCGATCAAACGGATCACAATGATGGACCTCGGGCATAAGCGAAAAAATTTCAAGTACAGGGTGAAGAAAGGTTTTAATATACAAAACAGTGATACTCGCGAATCAATTATTGACGCGACGCCCAACATCACAGAGTTTGATGCAGAGGACATCGAGATTACCATCGACACATGGTTGACTCCGGGAGATAAGGTAATTATAACAACAAATGTCACTAATTATTAATATCATATGTCTTTCAACTTTCAAAAATGCATGTTACCGTATTTGTTTATAACAAAAATTTTGTAGGTAAGAGCTGAAAAGAATAGACAAATTTCCAAAAGCAACAATAAGATATTTCATACATCTGGCTCGAAAAGCTACGCCAGAGTCGCAAAAGAGCTAGTATGTTTACTGATAGAATTTGGGGTTGATTTCACGTTCTCACATTCATGATTAACTTTGGTTAATTTATAATTTTTGTTTTCATAGGAGATATCAAAGCAAACGCCACCAACCCGAGCTGAAGTTTATGTAGTAACCCACACAAAAAGGGATGGGGCGCCTAGCACTCAAGCAGCTTCGGAGACGATTGTACGTGCTTAACGTAGTGATTTAATTTGTGTTTTGTTGAATTTATCATATATATTGAAATAGTATAAGTATTTACCGAGGCAATTAAGTGTTTACTAATTAAAACATTTAATATATATATATATATATATATATATATGTTAGGACAAGCTTAAGGAGCTGATAGCCGATGACACTGCAAGAACGAACCCTGTATATCCGCAGGGTTCAATACTGTGGGCCGAAGATGATGCGCTTGCAATGGCAATGGGAACAGCAGAATACTCGGGTCGTGTTTGTGGAATGGGGCTTGGGCCACTACCGGTTAGACCCACTTTTCGCTCACCTGCATCATCAGCATCACGCTTGTCCCAAGAAGCTGCATTCAATAATCGAATAAATGAAATGATGGAAAAATGGGAGGAAGAAAGGAGAAAAATGAATGAACGATTGGAGGAAGATAAGAGAAGAGCGGATGAAGAGAAGAGAAAAGCAGATGAAGAGAGGAGAAGAGTGGATGAAGATAGGAGAAAAACAGATGAACAGATTGCAGTACAGAGTCGAGTGATAGAGAATATGCAAAAGATGATTGAAAGTTTTGCGTTCGACAATGCAGCACTAGTGGGCAACACTTCCGCTACGCAAGACACTGAGTCACCTAATGTTGTGAGGGTGAAACCTTCAATAGCCAGTCAACCAGGTTAGCTAACAACATGATTAACTAATTAACAAAGTGTAATTTTTTAAATTTATACGGTTAAAAATGTTATGTGTATCGTTACTAGTTTCCTATATATATATATATATATATATATATAGTTGCGTAATGTACATTTTATCTGAATCACTAAATGTAGGTGTCGTGCCCTCGACCCCGAATGATGATTCGCATGAGAGACCGTCATCACATACATTATCTTGATATAGTAAGTGACAATACTGTTAAGACTGTTTTGTCATTTAAAGTGTATTTCTTATTCTATAGACGTATAAACTTTTGATTTGTTTAATGTATTTACTTATATCTTTTAAAAAAATTTGTTTGAGGCTTCTAGGCGGTTTGAGCATGGTTGTGTAATAGTATGGTAGACTTATATAGCAGCTCTAGTAGTTGTTGGGACCATGTTACAAGTATTTAGCAATGCGATTGTTTTTATGCTCATGACATTCTAGGTGCTTCGGCCAATGGTGAAGAAGTTGTATGGTAATTATTGCAATAGCAACTGTGGGTGCTCTTTGGGTTGTGTAATGTCTTTTGAAATTCTGAAGGACATGGATGTTGTAGTTGTTGAAATTCTAAAGGAAGTAGAGTTCAATACTATAAGTAGCGCTTTTATGCAGCATCACAGATTGATTTGTTTAAGTTTTGTCATGTCATTCTAAAATATACTATGTCACATGCAGGCAACTTTATCTGATATTCTCAGGCTACTTGGTATGGTTAGCCTTTGTTTATTTGTGGTGATGAAGATGGATGTGGAATGGACTGAGTTCGATTTGATTCCGAGGTTGTTTTGAGACCGGGGCGATTTGTTTGATCAACAAGATATTTCTAGAGTGTCTTTACAATAGGTGGCAGAGATGTTGCCCTAGTGAGAGGAGTTCCAAGTATGAAAAAACCTATGGCCAATGCTTGGAGCTTTTCACTTCCTTGAGGCAAAGTGAGAGTTTTTATTTATCAGTGGTGACAATAGCAACTGTGTGTGCATTCTCTTGTGACATCTTTTTTCTTTGTTTTTTACTGTTGAAATGTTGTAGTTTTCTTGTTTTTTCAGATTTTGATGTCAAGGGTTGTAGTTGAAAATGAAATTTTATTTGTAGGTGAACACAATTTGAAAGTGCTTTCTTCTTTAATTAAGATTTAGATTTCCTTATAACATCCATTTTGTTCAGGTTATAAGAACGCTTTTTTCTGCATTATATTACACCTTACCGTCTAGAAATTGGGGTTGAAGTACCAGGTATTAACAAAAGTGAAAAAAATAATGATTTAATTTTTTTTTAAATTTTTTTTAATTGTTTTGAGTCGTTTTAAGTCCTAAACGAATCCAATCATTTTGAGTCGTTTTGGACCTAAAGCGTTTCAAAACGATTTGAGCCGTTTTGAGTCCTAAACGGGTCCAATCATTTCGAGTCGTTTTTGGACCTAAAGTGTTTCAAAACAATTTGAGCCGTTTTGAGCTGTTTTAGACGCAAAACGGCTCTAAACAATTTGAACCGTTTTAATAAAACCGTTTCAAATAGCTTTGAACCATTTTAGCCAAAACGTCGGAAAACAATTGGAGCCGTTTTGATTAAAACGGCTAAAAACGTTTTGTGCCGTTTTAAACAAGAACGACTCTAACCGTTTGGAGCCGTTTTGGATCTAAAACGGCTCAAAACCGTTTGAGCCGTTTCTGTTTAAAACGGCTCCAAACAGTTAGAGCCTTTTTTGTTAAAATGGCTCTAATTAGAGCCGTTTTAGTTAAAAACGGCTCAAAACCTTGATTTCCATACCCCATGTTCTAAGTCGTTTTCAAAAGGCTCAAAAAAAAGGGCTTAAAAGGCCATTTTTTTTTGTAGTGTCATTTCCTTTCAAGAGAAGCCTAGGAGCCTCACTAAATTCCGGTGTTGAAGGTTGGCTACTAAGATCGAGGACTTTATTCTTAAATTCTAGATCTCCTTGTCTAGAATCTCTTGACAATATTCTTTTCACAGCTATAATTTGTCCATAAAATATATGTATTAGAACAAAGCTTATTAATTAACACTTAGATCCTTATATTATGAGAAATCAAATTGTCCTCATAATATATATAGCAAGTATCACGTAGATCCTGGTACTTGAGGAAGCACATCTGTATCACTACAGCACAGTGCACATATATTTTCTAATTTTGTTACTTAATTTCAAGTTCTAACATTTTGATAACAACTAGCTAGTACGTACGTACAATAAACAGATTTCTTTTCTTACTTTCTGGTTTCTCCCTTGGCTATATAGCTTCCTCACTCTCAAATAGATGCAAATGGAGATGATTAATACCACAACTATAATGATGACGGTTCGAGAAAATTTGTTACTCTCCTTTCCTGCAAAACCCAGTAATATATATTCACAATAGAGCATTCTGAACTTGACGAATTTATGCAGGTAAAGTTATAAGGAACGGTACCCCCACCAAAGAAAAAAAATAATCCCCTCTTGAGATAAACAGGGAAAAGAAAAGAAAAAAGAAAAGGCTAATTAAATATGATTATTCCTGAAAAACTTTAAAAATTAATTGAACATCATCCGTTATACACGATTGTCATACAACTGGCCATGGTGATGTAACAATAAAAATTATTCTTGATTTTCTTTTAACAAGCTTTTGCTTATGTAAATGCCGATTTTTATTATTACATCATCCTAATTGTATAATAAATAGCTCTATAATTAATTATAATGACTTGGATACCTTTTGTTGAGCTGATATTGGTTGATGGTGAAGGAGATACTTCTGGTGGAGGTGATGGTGGTGGCGCATCAGCTATGGGGTCATAGAAGCGGTAGACCTCAAACCTAAGATTACAGCTGAGTATAAAAACTCTCCCACCAAGCTTCCCTTCACAACAAGACGTAATATTTTCAATAGCCCCAAGCAAATTAAACAATGTTGGAAATAATTTTGGATGGTGCACAAAGTTCATATTGAAATAAAATAATATCAATATGAAAATTAAAAATTAAATAAATAATTGTTAAACAAATAATTGGTTGAAAATTATTATTGATACTAGACCATATTGATCCGAAATAATAATAATAATAAAAAAATAAATATTGTACAAGAGATTAACATTAAATTAAGGAAAGATCTCACAATGCTATAAAATCACGCAAGAAGAGCGTTGTCCTTAAAGATTGATTCGTGCCTCCTGGAGTGTATAACTCGGTGTCATCGGATCTCTTGACACGCAACCTCCCAGGATTAGACTATAGCGTCTATCTTTGTTAAGGACACACTTCCAATAACGAAGATCAAATAGAACAACCATTTGATCAAAGTGGATGGGGGACTTCAAAATATTTTTTCTTGTAGAAAAAATATTAATATAACAAATAGCTTCTTGGCTTAATACAAATTCACTTTGGAATAAACTACACGCTGAAAAATATGTTGGAAGCCAAAGAAAAAATAAGTTCTCAAATACTCATTGGGAACTTAATATATATATGAAAAAATGAGCATTAGTTTTTTCTTTCTCTTTAATGACCAAGACAGGAGTTTTAATCACCAACGGTAAAAAAAAAAAAAAAAGTTTAAAATATTAATAGTCAAAAACCGTTTAAATGTTAATGCATCTTAATGACCAAACGATTAAAGCAAGATTTAATGATTTGTAAACACCCAACAATTATATTTTGAGATTTTATGACTAACCATCATAATTATTTAAGAAAAAAAAAACGGCCAAAACACTTTAAAACCAAATTATTAAAATTGATTTTTCTTCTTCATAAAAACTCATAAACATTTTGAGAAACGGTAATATGTTTTAAATACTTTAAAAAAGAAATAATGTTTGTAACAAATACAACAATCCCCCACATGTTACAAACACTATAATATAAGGAGATTGAAAGCATGCATCAATGTGGTACTCGAAGGTTTTAACCGCACCTAGGATAAATAAGTAGGAACTTAATGAATCGTGGTAGAGTTAAACTCTTTTAACCAAATTCATAAGTTGACCAAACTTATCACCCACATAACTTTCTCTAAAAAAATTGGGTTGTTCTATAGCGGGTTGGCGCCTTATACAGGCCATGCGCCCCTAGGTTTCATGATCGCTCTAGAAACCTACCCTAGTCTCATAGGAGGCGGCACCACCTCCACACTCACATAGGTGGCATCTATCAAGAGTGTGTATAAGGAACACCCCATCCCAACATGTAGGTACTATGGATCTATTAAGAGTTTTTTTAAACTCATCCTTAATCACTCTGCATCTTGTACTGTCTTAAACCATAGGGATGGACTCATCACTATCTTCTCAACAAGATAATGGATAAACATAGAATGACAGCACCTCAACATGATCACTTGTGACTTCGTTTCCCAT